>NW_026652284.1:67592391-67778472 GCF_009828535.3 Hylobates moloch
TATTGCACCCATTGATGTTTTCTAAATTTTCACCACCAAGTTATGTACTGAAAGGGTTCATGTAAGTTAGTTGTATTTTTTCGTTAACACAACAATAATAGTGATATGATAAATGCCATCTTAGTGACATTCCGATATCATTTTTCAATAATAATATAATGAGTGACCATGAAGGTAATAGAAACCTAAACAATGTTATTGTTTAAACAGTAAGCAATTTGTTTAAAAAAGTTTTGCTTGTATGGGAGAAGTGTTTGACACAGCTTTTTTTGTTTTTCTTATTATTACAACCGAATAAAATTTTCTAGGGATTACTTTGACATTCATTAGTGCTTTTGGGGCACAAATACCCTTTTTTGATAATCAGGAATTACTTAGTATCTTAGATTTATAATGCTAAAGTGTTTGGAAAAAAATTAAGGAACCTGAATTTTTTCACTTTTCACTTCAAATTAAGATGCTGTTCTCCTTCATTTTGTCTGCTTAAGGCAAACTTGGAAAATGCTAATCATTTATGTATGTAATCTCCATCATCATCTAACATACAAATCCTTGATATATCATGTGTTTTGGTATGTGTTTTCCTTCTCAGTGTTAAAACTAAGATGGAATGACATCTGTATTCAAAGCAAAATATAAAATTAACAAAAACAGAACAGTAATACTATGTCAATATATCACTTCTGGTTACTCGATATGGCCAGGATTTGCTTCTCAAATGTCAGAATAAAAGAAATGTGCCTGTCATATGCAAGTGATTTTATTAAAACATGCCTATGTGTTCATGCTTTGAAAGACACTCACCCACATGGTCCCTGTTCAAATAATTATTTCCCGAACGCACATGAGGCTAAACTTCACCAAGGAAAATCACCAAGAGAAATAGGAACTTCACTATGCTAATAGACACTATGCTTTCACATTTGTGTTTCTTGTGTTAAGCAAAAAGTGACTGAGACAGTTGTCTCAATTGATAGATGTTTATTTAGCTAAAGTTTGAGGACTCATCCAGGAAAAACACAGTCACAGGAGCCTCTGTGACATGTGCTTTTCTGAAGAAGATTTGGGGAACTTCAGTATTTAAAGGGGAAACATCAAGAAGAAGAGAAAAGAGGGAGGTAGGTTAGGCAGTGATGCAAATGATTACATTCTTGTGAGGCTCTTATATAAGATAAGGTAAACATGCGAAAAGAAGGAATAGAGAAAAAGTCAATTATGAATTTGTCTCAGGGTAGGTGGAGGGATGATTTCTGGTCCTGTCCTTGTCCTGTACCTGTGGAGATAAGCTAGTAATTGACATCTTCAGGGTGAGATACAACAGAACTCGGATTTAGGTCTAGAATATAGGGGGGTATGTATTCTAAAAGATTTAGAGGCTCACAAGGGCCTCTCAATTGTTCCTAGTGAAAGATTTGTGAGAGAGACCATATGGGGAGATATGCCGCCTTATATCCTTGTGGGTACCTGGCTTGTGGATGAGGCTATGACACAGGGTTGTGAAATTACAGCTATCTGGGAACAAAAGGAAGGCAGTATTGTGTGACTCATTTTCCAAGCTTAACTTTCCCTTTTGCATAGTGAGTTTTGGGGTCCTAAGATTCTATTTTTTTCACACTTACTACTTTTAAATTTCTATAGCTGTGTTTTAAAATGATTCAAGGCTTCATCCACTTAAAAGATTGTTTAACTTTTAACACCTAGTGTCATTTTGTTTCAGGTATTTACCTTCGTAGATTTAATACTATGATTCAATTAAATCCCTTAAATTTTAATTGGTGAGCCTATAGAGCTTAGCCACTGAAGGCAAAAATGCTTAAGATATTATTATATTTGCCAAGTGGTCAGAATTCTTCTTTTTTGTTTGTTTGGTTTTATTTATTGCTATTCTATCTTAAGGCATCTATAATGTACACACTTCAAAATTAATATGCACTGGATGTATGTGGGTGGAAGGTTAAGAAAGTAGGGGTTGGTTGGCATATGCTAATACTACAACTTATGTCATGTAACTTATATAATAATATATCTTCTTGTACTATTACCACAACTGTTAATTAACCATTACTGGTTATCATTGTTATGTATTTTTCTTTATAACTTTTAGTTTGTTTCAAAATTACTAGTGTGACTTGAAAACTAAAGTAAAAAATGTGTTATTTAAAAAGGATTTTTTTTACAATTTAGTACACATTATTTTTCATCCTATTTTGCAAGCTGCTTGAGGTATGTTGTTTGAATGGAGAATCCATCTTATGATAAACACAGAGTTTCACAGGCAGGATTTCCTTAAATGACTTATAGGTCTGACCCAGAACTGTTATTCCCCTCAGCCCTGAGAGAAATGGGTGGCTGGATGCTGCAGATATGTTTCTTCTGGCAGCAAGATAGCCAAAATGAAGAGGGACCTGCTCAGTGCCATTTCTGCAGATGGCAAGAAATGTGAGCAGTAGCTGGAACTCATTGCTATATCACAAGGATCTGAGTGTAGCCCCAAAGGTGCTTTCCCAAATGGACATTGATTTCCGCAGTCTGCACCTGCTTTAGTGTATGTGGCATGAGTTTTCCCTGTAGTCGTTGTTCTCTCCAGGAGCAATATAGGAACTCTGAGAGCATATCAATTACTGGTACCCATACTCGGACTGTCTAATTCAGTAAGTCTAGGTTAAGTTCCAAGAATTTGTATTATTAACAGAGTCCTAAGGTACTGCTGCTGCTGGTCTGAGCACTTTAGAACCACTGCCTCACAGAATGTTTTGGGGTCATAGGTTATTTCTGAAGATTGTCATAAATTGCTGTGTTAGCTCCTGAAATTTTATCTACTGGTGAAATTTCAAGTGTTCCTATCAAAGGAGCACTCTCAGAACATAGATATGCATCCTTGCAGTTCTTTGAGCCTCATCATGACACTACAGTACTGTTTTCTCTGTGTTGAACAAGGCATGTTGAATGACTAGTTGTTGCGATTCCTGAAACTTGTCCTAGAAATCTAACTACACACTGGTTAAGCTTTCTTCTTGGGTTTCTATTTACTTCTTTTCAAGACATCATTAATGAGCATTCTAGATTCCTGTCCAAACTTCAAGAAATGAGAATTGTTTCCTTTCATAAAGGGCTATGTTATTTAGATAAACCTCCTGCTTAAAAAGCTGTAAAAAGCTATATAAATTATCAAACGGAATAATAAAAAGATGCAAGATAAGACAAATAGGGAAAATAGAAGTATATAACCAAAAGTGGAAAAATTGAAACCAAATAAGAATCAAAACAAATTTCAACTATATACTGCTTGTAAGAAACAAATGACATAAAAATATTGGAAATAAAAATGTTTTAAAAAAAATCATATGGACAGTAACAAAAAAATTACATCCACACACATACACACACAAAAATAGATTTCAAGGGGGAAAAAAGCTTTACAATAAATAAGTAGGAACACTTTCTCAATATAACAATGTTCTCAGAATTATATAACAATTTCATATTTATATATTTTTAACAATATATCTTCAAACCAGATAAAGCAAAATTTGACAAAAATACACAAAAAATCCACAATTCTAATCAGGAATGTAATAAACCTCTTGCAATATATAATGAATAAGAAGATAAAAATAAGTAGAAAGCTACCATCAGCAAAAATGACAAAATAAGAACCTTCAAACATTCTATTTTCTTTATATATATATATATATTTTTTTTTTATTATACTTTAAGTTCTAGGGTACATGTGCACAATGTGCAGGTTTGTTACATATGTATGCATGTGCCATGTTGGTGTGCTGCACCCATTAACTCGTCATTTACATTAGGTATATCTCCTAATGCTATCCCTCCTCCCCCCTCACCCCACAACAGGCCCCGGTGTGTGATGTTCCCCTTCCTGTGTCCAAGTCTTCTCATTGTTCAGTTCCCACCTATGAGTGAGAACGTGCAGTGTTTGGTTTTTTGTCCTTGCGATAGTTTGCTGAGACTGATGGTTTCCAGCTTCATCCATGTCCCTACAAAGGACATGAACTCATCCTTTTTTGTGGCTGCATAGTATTCCATGGTGTATATGTGCCACATTTTCTTAATCCAGTCTATGTTCTATGAAAGTATGGTAAGTATCAATGTTTTCGGTTATTTGCAAGTTAACCAAGGCTTGCGGGAATCTGGAGAGCATTTATTCAAAAAAAAAAAGGATGAATGTCAGTGAGACCAGTGAACTTTGTGGCATTTTAGCTTGTCCTGTAGCCACATTCCCTATCCAGCTCTGGGAAAGCCTTGAAAAACAACAGCCCCAATCATGGAGAAAACTGGAAGTGTGACAGTCACTGGAGAGACCGGAACAGGGTTGGAGACCCTTCAATGACTCATTCCCAGACAAGCATCCTTCTCTGACATGTCTGGTCATTCTCTGGAAGATTCAACTTGAAAGGTTGTTGTTGTTATATGACTCAGTCCACCCAGTACAAATCCTTTTTCCCAGGGGTGTTTGTTGAAAACAGTAAGAGGCAATTGTTTACACTGGGAGCTCCTGAAGGCTGTGGATAAAAATTGAGGTAGATAATAGGGAACATTTTCCAATGCATTCTATGAGTATTACCAAAAACAGATGAAGATGTCACAAGATAAGAAAACTACAGATCAACATTTTATAAATACAGATGTAAAAATTCTCAACAAACTTAATTCTGTACCATGTAAAAAGGATTATAAACCATGTCCAAATAGAATTTATCCCAGAAATGTAGTCTGTATCTGAAATTCAATATAATATATGAATGTAATATCAAGTATTATTTCATTGTAATATGAATCATTGTAATACACTATACTGATCGGATAAAGAACAAAACCCACTGTGTTAGTCTGTTCTCATGCCTTTAAGAAAGACATACCCAAGACATAATTTATAAAGAAAAAGAGGTTTAATGGACTCACAGTTTCACATGGCTGGGGAGGCCTCATAATCATGGTGGAAGGTGAAGGAAAAGCAAAGGCACATCTTACATAGCTGCAGGCAAGAGTGAATGTGGAGGGGAACTGCCCTTCATAAAACTATCAGATCTCATGAGGCCTATTCACTATCACAAGAACAGCACGGGAAAAGCCAGCCTCTACTGGATCTCTCTCATGACATGTAGGGATTATGGGAGCTACAATACAAGATGAGATTTGGGTGGGGACAGCCAAACCATATTACCCACATGATCTCTTTGATGATAAAAAGTACTGAAAGAACTGGAAACAAAAGGGAATTTCCTCAACTTGGTACAAATCACCTCCTGGGAAATTAGGCAAGTAAATGGAAGAAAAGATACCCAGATTGGAATAGAATTAACATTACCTCTCACCTCTCTTTGCTGATGACATAAATGTGTACATAGAAAAGTCCTAAAAAATTTACACACACACAAAGCCAATTAATGAGTTTGGCAATATTGCAATATGCATGTTTAATAAAATTAATTTCATTTATGATAGTATCAAAATAACAATATACTTAGACATATATTAAAAAATAAATGTTTAACTTGGATATGGAAAACTACAGGATATTATTGAAATAAACTAGAAAAAACCTAAATAAATAGAAAGACATTGTATGTTTATGAATTGGAAGATTTACTATTGTTAAGATGGCAAAATTCTCTTAATTGATCTACAGATTTGCCATAATTCCTATTAAAATTCCTGCTCTGCGTTTTTGCAGAAATTGATAAACTGATCTTAAAATCAATATGGAAATACTAAGGACCCAGAACAGTCAACCATCTTGAAAAAGAATATGAAACTAAGAGCATGCACACTTTCAGGGTATGAGTCTGCATTAGTCATACTTGTGTGGTGCTGGTATAAGGACAGACATATGGACTAATAGAATAATATGAGTCCAGAAATAAACCCACACATTTATGGTTAATTTTCAACAAGAACACCGAGACAATTTCAACAAATGGCGCTGAGACAACTGAATATTCACATGCAAAATATGAATTTGGACCCCAATATTATACCATGTAAAAAATTAAATAAAATGCATCAAAATCCTAAATTTAACAAGTCTAAAAATTCTTAGAAGGAAGCATAGATGTAAATGTTAATAACTTTGCACTAAGCAATGGTTTCCAGGATATAACACTTAAAGCACAAACAACCAAAGAAAGACTAGATAAACTGGACTTTATACAATTAAAAACTTTTACGTTTCAAAGGACACTATCAAGAAAGTGAAAAGATGACCTACAAAATAGGAAAAAGTATTAACAAATCACATATATGATTAGGATCTAGTTTCTAGAATATATTCAAAACTATTATACTTCAACAATAAAACAAAAATACCTTATTTAAAAATAGACAAATGATTTAAATACAAATTTCTTCAAATTGGGAGGAAAACGAGTCATAAAACATTGTGATACCACTTTATATCCAACAGAATATCAAAATATAAAATACGGACAGTAATAAAACTGCATATGTGAAGAAATTGAAACCCTTATACATAGCTGATGAAAATGTAAAATGATGCAGCTGTTTTGGAAAATACTTTGGCAGTCCTCGAAAAGCAAACCATTGACTTTTTATATGACCCAGCAATTCCACTTCTATGTATACACTAAAGAGAATTGAAAACATATGTCTGCACAAAAACTTTTACGTGAATGTTCATAGCAGCATTATTCATAACAGTGCCAAAGTGTAAACAACCTAAATGTTCACCAACTGATGAAGAAAATATGACATGTCCATATTATATGTATATTATATATTCATTCATAAAAATTAATGAAGTACTGATTTATGCTACAAACAATAGATGAATCTTAAAATAAAGTCATTCACAAAAAGCTACATATTGTACGACTGCATTTGCGTAACATATCTAGAATAGGCAAATCATAGACACAGAAGGATTAGTGTTTGCTAGGATCTGAAAAGAAGTAGGGATGGAAAGTGAGTGATAATAGGTACAGTATTTATCTTCAGTATGAAAATGGTCTGGAATTAGATATGGTTCCACAGTTGTATGAATACACTGAAAACCACTAAATTGTACTGTTTAAAGGGGTGAATTTTATTGTATGTGTATCTTAATAAAAAACAATAAGAATGCATAAGATTAGGACAAAATGTTGTTACATATTTATAGAAATTGATCCTATGCCATGAAACTCATTTCAAAAAATTTCAAAGGATATAGTCATTCAGAATGTGTTGTATAGCCCAACAGTGGAGATCATCAGCAAAATCACAAGATAGCTCTGAAAAGAGTAAAGAAATTGATACTGTAATCCCAGGAAGTCTTCACAATGTGAAATAGACTATGTGACAAAGTTTGTCTATTGAATAAACTGAATATGTAATTTAAAATATTCTCACAAATGCCCATTCAGTTTAAAGTATGAATTCCTGTGAATTCTATGAAAAATTTAAGGAAGATATGTCAATCCCACACAAACCCTTCTAAAGGACAAGAGAGAAAATGGTCCTAAAATTATTTAATTCGCCCATGATAAACTTTATATTGAAACCTGATAAGGACTTTACAAAATAAGAAATTATTGGCCAACCTCATTAATAAAAATATATATTATATATATTTATTATATGTAATATAGCAATATGTAAGTATATTGAATCCAGAAATATATAGAAAGCACTATACATCATGACCAAGTTTGATTTATTACAAAATGTAAGATTCATTTAACAATAAAAAGGCTTAATATATCTTACCACATTTACAGAATAAATGATAGACATGATTTGCTCATCACTTTTCAGACTCTTAGTTTTAATTTTTTTTGCTCAATGAACCCAGATACAGTGTTATTTCTATCACTATCATTGAGGTTTCACAGCTTTGTGTAAGCACTATAATGAAAATATGTCAACTCTTGAGGGCATTCTTCTTTAGGAAAACCTGATAACAGCAAGACCTTTTAAATTACATCCTGTAGATCGATTTGACATTACTTTTTCAGCTGTCCTCCTGAGGTCTCTCTGAAGGTACAAAGAAATGGAAACAATCATTATTTTATGGCTATCATAATTACTGAAATGGAATCACATGGTATTTCTGCACCCTCTTTGCAAAAGTATGCCTCTTTGTTGAAATGTTGTGAGAAAAAAAGAGAAAAGTTTTATTAAGTGTCAAAGTTTGCTGATATTCGGAGATGACATCTTCCCACTTTGGATTCCTATCTCTTACAGTTACTTGAGATAGAGAGAGGCAACCCCATTTCAAATAAAATCTACCTACTTAATGACCACTCTCTTTCATGCTGCTATTATGCTTTTGCTATTTAAATATAATGTTATAATAATGCTTTAGGCACAACTGATTCCTAATTTTGTTTTACCTACATATTACTTTCCCTGCTATAAATTGTTTGCTTGATTTTCTAAATTATTAAGTGCAGCATCATGATCGGAGTAATGTAAGGTTGGTATAAAAACTTGAATAATTGTTCAATTCCCACCTATGAGTGAGAACATGCGGTGTTTGGTTTTTTGTCCTTGCGATAGTTTACTGAGAATGATGTTTTCCGTGGGTGCAGCAAACCAACACGGCACATGGATATGTAACAAACCTGCATATTGTGCACATGTACCCTAAAACCTAAAGTATAATAATAAAAAAAAACTTGAATAATAATGCTAACATTTATTATGACAAAATGATATTCCTACAGTTTCACAACCATAAAATTGAGAGAAATTCTGCACAATTCTGTATTGTGCCTTATGTCAATTAAAAACAATACCAGAAACTTGTAATGAGGTAATTATCCACTTTTACTTTTTTATCAAGCTACACAGAACTTAGCTAAAATCCTAGCAATGCCAATTGCTTAATTTTCCTGAGACATCAATTTCTCTTTGTAAAATTGTGGCGAGGCTACCTATCTGGTAGCAATTTCTGTGAGGACTGCATGAAATAACGGCAATTGCAGATTCTGTGAGGTGGCACCTAGCACTTAGTATGCATAATCAAATTTGAGTCTCTTTGGCTTACTTCTTGTACCAAAAAATTTCACTTATGTATCCCATTGACAGACCCAAAAGGTAAAAGTTCCTTAATTGATTTAATTTGACCAGGGATACACCCTTAATCTAATATAAACAAATTTGTAGGTGTGGATAAACCAAACATCTTTTCTCAATAAATAATACAAACTTTGTCAAATAATGGAGCCAACTGTTAGCTTCTTGAATAAAATCATGTAAACTTGCGCTTGGGGCTCCCATGTTTACTAGGTGTTATACAAGATGAGATTATGGAAGCATTGAGCAGATAATGGAAGGGAAAACAAAGTCAGCAGCATGACAGGGACCTCGCAGTTCCCCCTGTAAAGAGCTAGCACCCTTTGTTCCTGATATATGTGGTTTCAGACTCAATTCCCATTAGGCCATACCCTAAGAGTCTACTACATTATCTTGTATGTCCTTTGGAACATACATCTTTTGTATGTTAGTTGGCTTGAATGTGTTCTACTCATTACAATCAAATGAGTTTGGGGTATAAAATTGTTCCACTGCTTTTAAAATTCTGTCATTTAGAGCAGCATGTATTAGTTTTCAAAATATCAAGTTACACCATGACTTTTTATGAATATTGATTATTCAGTAGACTGTATAAGATTGGCTAATAGGTTTACCAATATGTAGCCTGGCTTAACACTGACATATTTACCTTAAAAGTATTAGTGCTTTCATCTATGCCTTGAATATTGAAGAAAAAATGTAATATGGAGATTACATAGGCCTAGGGAAGAAAAATGATCAAAACAGTTTGCCCAACTGTTTGAATGAGTTGTGCACAAAATATCATGGTACTAAATTGTATTACATGTTAATATTTATGTTTATATAGATAATTTAAGATGCTTTCATCACAAGTAAAAAGTGAAGTAGTTAAAGAATAAGGTTATTTTTTATTTCATGTAAGAATAAACAAACTCTTCATTATGTCAGCAAAGATTTTGGCTCTTTCTGTATTTTCACTCGTCTGTCTTCAGTGTATTGGCTGTAGTCCTTGGTCTTGTTTTTTCATGCATTGAAGATGCTGCTGCATGCTGTATAATTCAACAAAACCTCGTCCAAAACATAAAGGGCAGTTGACCATCCTAGGTTGTTTTTGTCTCCTGGATCACAGACCTTCACCAAAGCCCTCCCAGCATACTTCCTCCTAAATCCTATTGGTTTGGTTTGGGTAGGGTAGCCTGATACACTCTATTGTCTAAGCAGAATTATGAATGCTTCCTTTTTATTCTCAAACATGCCCATACTTAAATAAGAAATTATCTACCTGCTCTTGGTTTGTGTAACATGCCTGTATCTTAGGAGCATAAGATCCTCCCCCCACAAAAAAAAAAGCAAAAAAAAAAAAAAAAAATCCGTCAAAAAAACAAAAACAAAACAAGTATCTAGTGTTTCAGCCTCTGTCATGGAAAGTGAATCTGCCAGTGGATAAAGGAATGGCTTTGAGGTAGACAACCACTAATGTCTGCCACATGTTAAGTACTAAACAATTTCCAAATTCTGAATATAAAGTTGGACATTGTGTAAATTAGGCTAAATTACTGATGCTAAAATTTTATGGGATGATCTGTTTGTCTGTGAATGTGAACATAGAAAGAAGTACTAATGAATCAATTTAATTATTAGGGAAAATTTAATTTTGTCTACTATTTTGAAATATTGATAAAAATAGGATTAGCAACTGCTGGATCTTTTTATTTATGAAAATTATTCTTTGATGATATTCTAAGTGTTTTCTTTTGTTTTCATCTAGAATTAGACCCAGTGACCAAGCAACTTATGCTCCAAACAGCTAAACCAACTTTTGGCCATCTGACAGATGTAAGTAAAATGTTTAAGTTATAATAAATATCACTCTTCATAGTAATTAAATGCAAACATTTATTGTTTTTTAATGGCTAGTAGCCTTCCTATTAAGATAACTGTAATGTTATCTGCTCTAGAAAATAATGACATAAGACATTTGTAAATGTTTATGTAAATAAGACATTTATAAATGGTTCTTTAACCATCCACCTACTTATGTGCTTTAATTTTACTCTAAGGTACTATTTTTGGTAAAATAGACATTTATAACAAACATCCTTCAAAAACTTTTAGTCTGTGTCAACAAAATTACTCTTGTAATAAGCCTTACCTCAAAGAGTTTTACATTTTTAAAAAGGAACATAAACATTTAAACAGAGATTTCAAAGGCCGGGAGTCACTTTTATTTTTTTAGTTTTAGTATGTCCATTTTATATGAATAAAATATTGTAGTTTGAACAAATACACCTCATGCCAATCTCTATAAAATTCATATTATAATATGCCCATAGAATGCATAAAGAAACACTATGCATTAGTTCATGCTAGAATATTTAATAATCTATACAAAAATGTGACTAAAACTTTGAACAAGTTTTTAATATGATGAATATGAACAGCATTCAAGTCAATAGCTTCCACAGGAGTCTGGAGAAGCCCAGATGGCCTGATGGTATTGCTCCTCATGAAAAGAATGCAAAACCCCAATGGCCTCAGCTCTCACAGGCCATGTATATGAGTGGATGTCTGTAAAAGGTGACAGACTGTGATATATGATATAAGGATGTTAAAGAAGCCAAAGGGAGAAGGAAATGGATTGGCAGTTTACCCAAATAGGATCTGGGAGGAACAGAAATACCTAAAGGAGTTTTTAAAAGATTAAATTGTTTATAGTGTGGTGCTACATGTCTCTGTCTCCTAACAAAATCCTTACTGAAATCCATCTGACTCATTCAGATGTTTTCAGTGTTTCCTTATGGTTGAATTTGAACACATGCTAAGTCTTCCTTTTTGACTAAAGTGTAGTGAGAACAGTAGTTCCCCCAAAGGAGGTAACTTCAGGGTTAAAATTAGAGAGCTTATCTGATATTTGTGAATTAGGGTGCAAATTTCAGTTGTCTTTTGGATTAAATCATCTTGATGAAAGTGCAATGAGTGTTTCCTTGCCATAGTTACCAAATGACACAAATCATGATGGTAGTTGGTGTGTGACCTCAAGGAGAGGGACGTTATGAGATGAGCATTTGCTAGTTTGTACCAACAAAAATTGCATGTTCTCTGAATTTAAGTTCTAACTACTGACTCTGCTGATACAAGTGGAACTTTGCCTGAGTCAACTGAGAGGGACAAGTTTGGAGTTGAGGGAAGATACTTTCTTTGTAGCTAAGCCATCAGACTGGGATAGGAAGCAATACTCCAAAAACGGATGTAGAAAAGAATCTCCTCAATTCCTTAGTTGGGAAAGGAGCTTAAGCCAGGAGTCAACGGAGCCCTGGCTATCTCAGGTAAATCTTGGATGTTGTCTTCCTCTTAAGATTTTTTTTTCTGGTGGGGAGGAAAGGAGAGGAAAACATGTTTTTCTATAGGAAATATAGCAGTGATAGATGTTACTCACCAGGATTAGTGGGGATAGGAAATGCTGAAAAGGACTAACTGGCTAGAACTGTCACCCTCCTAAGAAACCTGGATTATTCCTTCCAGGGGTCCAGGCATAATGAGGAGTGTGATGTATCAGGAGAGCAGACATTTGAAAGGCAGTGGAAAAAGCAAAATGAAGCAAGGAGAAAATCCTAGGTTGGAAGTGTGTCTAGAGATACGTAGAAGAAAATAGACATTTCTAATTAAATTCTTTTAAGCAATTTACAGTGTCAGTTTTGCAGTAAACCTTCTGTCTTCCTTCAAAGTCTTCAATTGATCACTAATGATTTTGATTTAAATAGATTTATTTTTAAATTCTGAGTAGAAAAATGTGCCAACTCAAATTTTCAGTTTGGTGGAGGCAAGAACAGATGCCACATATTAAGCCAGCCACATCTGTGTTAAACCATGTAGCACGGGAAAAATAAAAGGAAACATACTCTATTCTGGCAATATGTTAGTGATCATTCAAGTATTCAATTTTAATTGCGTATTTGTCACTGTTCTCAGGCTACTTTGCACTTTGCTTTTTTTTTCCAGCAGGAGCATCTATTTCAGTACTTTGCACAAGCTAGCATTATTTTAACTAATTCCAGCAGGGTCGGAATTAAATCATAATTCTGTAAAATTATGTAAATTATAATTCTGTAAATTATAATTCTATAAAACACCCACCTGCATATGTTATGCACTTGCTTCATACTGATCAGCATTTTTCCACAGACACGATGATATGGTTTGGCTGTGTCCCCACCCAAATCTCATCCTCAATTCCCACATGTTGTGGGAGGGATCCAGTGGGAGGTAATTTTTCAATTACCATGGAGGCAGGTCTTTTCCTTGCTGTTCTTGTGATAATTAATAAGTCTCACAAAATCTGATGGTTTTAAAAAAGGGAGTTTTCCTGCAAAAGCTCTCTTCTCTTGTCTGCTGCCATGTGAGACGTGCCTTTCACCTTCTGCCATAATTGTGAGGCCTCCTCAGCCACATGGAACTGTGAGTCTAATAAACCTCTTTCTTTTGTATATTGCCCAGTCTTGGGTATATCTTTATCAGCAGTGCAAAAACAGACTAATATACACGGAATTATTTGACTAGTTTATTAAATGGGGAGTTTCAGACATAGCTCAGTTTTGCCTGAATAATGATTGGATGATTAAACAAAGTCAAATTTTTATGTATGGTGCCACAAAGAGAACCTTTACCAATAGGACCTCACTCCTGCTCACCTGTTCAAATAATATTTAATTATCCTGTGTTTACTTCTAAAAATGTCATTATTTACATTTTACAATTAACCTACAATCAATCTGGAATTGATGATTGTCTATAGAGTGAATTTAAGGTGGAGGTTTTATTATCCATATCTATATTTAGTTTTCCCAGTCCCATGTTTAAAAAAGAAAATTATCTACTCACTAAACTACATTGTCACCATTGTTATAAATTAAGTGACCATGGCCGGGCGCGGTGGCTCACGCCTGTAATCCCAGCACTTTGGGAGGCTGAGGCGGGCAGAACACGAGGTCAGGAGATCGAGACCATCCTGGCTAACACGGTGAAACCCCGTCTCTACTAAAAATACAAAAAATTAGCCGGGTGAGGTGGCGGGCGCCTGTAGTCCCAGCTACTTGGGAGGCTGAGGCAGAAGAATGGCGTGAACCCCGGGGGGCGGAGCCTGCAGTGAGCCGAGATCGCGCCACTGCACTCCAGCCTGGGTGAAAGAGCGAGACTCCATCTCAAAAAAATAAATAAATAAATAAATTAATTAATTAATTAAGTGACCATGTATGTATAAGTTAATATACAAAATATTTTACAAAATAGTTGCATTTGTCTATCCCCACCTCGATGCCACAATTATTTAATTTGGGGGTTTTTGTATAAATTTTGATATATTTAGTGGAGTAAATCCTCCTACTTTGTTTTTTATCATAGCTGTCTTATAAATTGCCCTCTCCTTTGGATTTACATTTAAATTTTGGAAACAAATTGATTTGTCAATATCCACAAAAATAACCTACTGTAATTTTAAGGTTTTATTTGTATCTTTGCTTTTCATTGGTTTTACTTTGGTATGTTTACATATTATTCTGGTTTTATTCCTACTTATTCTTACAACCAAAATCTGTTTTACAGATTTTTTGAATGTATGAATTTGTCTTTCATTAGCCTTAGAAAACTTTCAGCCAGAACTTTATCAAATAATTCTCTGCCTCATCCTTTTTGCTCTTCTTTTGGGGCTCCATTTAAACATACATGAGAAATTTTCCCTGTATGTGTCTTTCCTCCTACATATTTTTGGGTATTTCTTAATCTTTTAATCTCTATTTCAGTTCTCTTATTTTAATTGCTCTTCCTTCCAGTTTACTAAGTCTATTTTCTGCTGTTTTTAATTTGGGATTCATCTATCTATTGAGTTCTTCATTTCCAGTTATATAGATGCCAATTATCAGGTGATATTCTATATTTTTTATCCTTTTGGTCCAACTTTTCCACTATTTCTTGAACATATTAATCAAAGTTTTAAATTTCTTTTCTACTAACTTTAATATCTGAATCTTTGGTGCATCAAGATATCTAATTGTATTTTTTTCCTGGTTCTCTGTCACATAGTCTTGCTCTTCTAATACTTGGTAATTTTCAATTGAACACTGGATATTTTGTACAAAAATTTTATGGACTTCAAATAATAACTTCGTCATGGTAGGATTATTAATTTTTTTTAGGCAATTAGAATGGGGGATTGATCACTTTAAGCAATCAGGGAAAATTGATCCCATGTCACAAGAGTGGCAAGTCTCAGTCTACTTATTCATCCCTGTTACTCTTCAGGGTATTCAATGAGATTTGAAAATATCAGCTGGGCCTCACCACTGTCAAGTCCTAAACTCTAATTTTGTTTCTTTAGGGAAGACTGATGAAATCTTGGCATTTTTCCAACAGCTTTTGGCTTAGCTTTTGAGCCTGCTGCCCTGCACAGACATCTCGATGGAACAATTGATCATGTGTTTGAGTCCCCTTAGAGTCTCTAATTTTGTCATTGTAGACAGAAAAGACTACCCAAAGCTCAGCTGGTTTCTCTGTTCTCTAGCAATGTACCTCTGCCTAGGCAAATTCCTGGAGCAATATCAGCAACAGCCCTCAAAGTAGTAGTCAGTTCCACATTGATAGTTCAACTTCTCTAGATTACCATATCTTTATAACTTCGTGAAATTAGCAGATCTCTGAAGACTTTAAAGACATAATTTTTTCCCCCAGCTCTCCTAATTTTGCTCAGCAAAAGCAATGGTCTATCACTAACTAACCTACTCTATACAGAAGCAGAAATTCTAAATATATTTTGCTGAAAAAGATCAAATGAAACCTGTTACCTACATTAGTTTTAATATTCTCTTTGGTCCTACCACTCATTATGGATTTCTATCTGAAAGATGTGCCTAATTCAAAGTACATTTCGAAGAAAATGGTTGACATTGTTTTTCCCACAAAATGATCCAAGACTACCTATTAACCCACCAGTATCTGAAACATTGAAATAGAGTCTGCTGTGCACCCACATGTCTTTCACCACAGGAATAATTTTATGTAAGACAATTAGTTTAACTACCCTGTCTTTTAAACTTGTATATTCTAATATTTTGCCAGGGGCAAGAAGTGGCAAAACCATTTTCTCTCAACTGATACTTTGTAGAATAAATTGAGTTATTTCAAGGAAAGTATTTGGTGCCCTTGATTTGGTAAATAAATGAGGCTCAGAGAAAGCAACAGAAATAACATATAGGAGTAATTGTTGACAGAATGTGAAAAAAAATAGTTTTAGCTATAGAGAGATTAAAGACCATACTTTAAATTAGGGATGACTCACTAAGTTGAAAAAGGAGCAGAGTGAAAAAGAAGAAAGCATTTAAAACATTGTAAGTCAAGTTTAATATAATGGTCTACCAAAATAAAATGAATTTTACTCTAGGCATAGAATAAAACTTATTGGAAGAATAGTCATTTTAAAAGTGTGAAAAGATAGTTGGGACACTTTGTAGCTGGTGAAAAGCCATTCTGTGATTACTCTTGAACTAAATCAGATTTGTAATAGAGCAGAACAATTTGATTTCATTTTTAAAGATAAGTATCAAAAATTTTACCATAGTTATTTAAGAGATATGTAGTAAATGGGAAGGCAGATGGAAAATTAAGAAGTTTCTTCTTATTTGGGCCTTCCCTAGTCCTGAGGTTCATCTGCCAGTGAATATGTTGCTTGCTGAAATTTTCTGAAAAATCTCCATTAAAACGTATGTGTTGCATACAAAAAAAGGGATGATTAAATCCTCTCTGAAAAAGTCTGTTTATGATGACTGTTCCAGTGTCTCCCATTTCACATGACAGAAGTCAGGAGCACAGCAATATTGAAGAGGACAACACACAGCTAGGAGAACACATGCAGCCTGGAGACTGTGCTCTTGGCATTCCCCGCTTACTTGAGTTGTTGACATTTAAAGACAGAAAAGAACATGGGATAGCAAAACGGAAGAAGCTTGTAGGCGTAATGTTTCTTCACCCCACAATGCCTGTGGTATGTGTATCTTTTCCAGCTTCTTCTTTGGCACTCGATGGGTGACAAGTTACAGAGCAGACTGAACTTTCAAAATAAAGAAAGGAATTATTTTTGTTTTCTCATATTTTTTCCTATTTAGCTTATTCAAAACAAATACATGAGTCTCAATATGGAATACATGACAGGCTCCCCTCTGGGGCTTTCTGAGGTTATATTTGTTCTCCCATGACCCTCTGGAATTTCTAACCCAGGATATTTCAAATGAATGTCAGGCACTTAGATTTTTTAAAGTTTCATAAGAGATTATGCTAAAACTCCTTTCAAACTTGGGAACATTTTCCTGGCATCAATTCTAAACTTAAAAAAAAAAAATAAACTCTTGTTGTTTAGTCCTGAAATAAAAGCCAGACTAATTTTTAAGACCCTTAGCCAAATCCAGATTGCCTGTTTAAGTCTGTATACTTTTCTTATCATAGTCCTTATCTTTCAAAAGATGAGGATAATCCTATTTTAGTTCCACTAGCTCTTAAAACAGTTGGTTTTGTACTGGATAAGAAAAAATAAAATAGTAATATTAGAAAAAGTCAGGAAGGATAACCCAGAAATAACTGTCACTTATTTTCACTCAGTTAAGGATCAGTGGTTGAGAAGTTTTGAAAACATACTGTTTAGCCCTTTGCTTAGGTGTAAAACTTTTAAAACTGTCTTTTAAAAAACCCTTTTAAAATGTACATATTATGGAAAATTTACAAAGATAAAGCTGAATATAATAAATGACTAAATTTTTGTTGAAAGTGATATTGTATCTCCTTTTGTCGAGGCGTCCATATCAACACATGAGCACACATGCATGCAGACAGGACAACCTCTAAGACAAAGTGAAAATATGCACACCACAGTGTTTTGCTGGGTGAAGCCATGTTATCTGATAGCTGTGTCCATCCGTATTAGATTGCTTTGGCTTTTGCTGAATTGTGTTCTGTGTGATAGCATAGCCTAATGTGAAGACATTATTACCAGAAATGTCAGAGCTCTTCTGACAGTACTATAAGGATATAGGTGCAGATGAAATTTCCAATATTCTTTTTATTAAGACATATGGGACATGTTTTTCCAGTTATAGTACCAGGAATAGGTCTTCTCCTGAATGACTACTTTGTTTTTATTTCAAGGATACTATGACCCATTAAATGAATCACTGATCCTTCTAGATCAATCCTACTGGAAAGTTTGGCCTAAATTTGTGACCCATCTGCATCAGATGCACAGGAACACTTGTCATGTTCTGAGTGTACTCATCTCACTTCTGACATCAGCTCATTTTCCTATCCTCATTTTCCCTCTGTCCCAATTTTTTTCAGTCAGCATATATTTTATTTTGAAGTTTTATATATATATATAAAAAATGTATAGCTATATATATATACACACATATGTATATATATAATAAGAAGCTCTTTTAAGATACATCTTTGAACACAATAAATAAACTGAATCCAGATTTATTACCTAGTGCCAACTATCTAATTTAAATCATTTTATCTTTAATCAATATAACCAAAATAGTATAATTTTGTGATAATATTCTTTTGGTTACTAGTATGTTATTTAATTTATGGTTTCTATAAGAAATAAATATAAAAATAAGATTATTACCAGATAATTTTAGAAACAGTATTTGTTTTGTTCATTTGCTTAATAATAATGTATAATAAAGGAGAATGGACTGAAGAAATAATTACACTATCAATATAATTCAGAAAATATTTCAATTAAGTAAATAAAATACACTGTTATTTTTAGATATCTTTTAAATAATCTCAATAGACCAGCACTTAATTTTTCAATAGTCAATTTATTCTATTACATTTCCAGTCATAAACATTATAATTGCAGTAGATTGTTCAAACTGTATGATACACGATTTTTAAATTGCAAACTGAAATTTTCTCCAAGAGAAATGTAGATAAAAGCTACAAACACAGAGGAAATTTCCAAAAGTCTAGTGTGACTGTGTTACTTTATATTTCTACCAAATCAATTATGAATATAAAGTTTCAGAAGTGAAAAACAAATATTAGGTTACCACTTGAAAAGTACTCTGATTCTAATCTGAACAATTCTCTTTTAAAAGTATTCTTGATTTAATATTCTTTTCATGCATAATTATTGTGAGAAATTATTTTTTAATTACAGTTTTCCAGAAGAGAAAATAATCTAAAGCAAATTTCCAGAATGTGGCAATGATTTATGCTTTTAAAAACAGGTTTTCAAGACATGTCCCTTATTGGAACAATTATTTTTGCATAAATAATTTAAAAACAATGAAGAGATTCTCTATTGTTTTAATAGAAGTTTTAGTTTTGAAAAAAACAAGGCAGCCATGCTTTTGAATTTACAATGAAACTATCATTTTTGTCATTTATTTGTGTATGTAGGATACAATATATTATTACTCATGAAACGCACAAAGTACAGACAGTGAATGCAAATTGGTGAACTTATGCCTGTTATTTGATGTATAATTAATGTTGTTAGGCTTTTCTTATTGTAAATTTATTTACAATAAGAAATATGGGTAAATATATCCATAAATAAATCATGTACAAATGATAAAATCTGTATTTAATAAAATGACAGAAGAGTTTACCAAATCTTACCTGTGCTGACAACCCCCAGAGAGCTAATGACCCAAAAGTTGACACCATAATTGTCTAAACTCTATTTAGTAGGAAATTCAAGTCACCATATGAACTATTTATTTTTTTATTCCATAAACAAAAATTGACAGTCTAATATAAGACAGGTTCTATTGTTGGTCACACTGACTTAATTCAGTGCTTATTACTTCTGCATATGTGATGACTTTCTAATGGCCATGAATTTATTCTCAGGACCAAAGGCTGCAGTTCCAAGGAAAAATATAATTTCCTACTTTAGAATTGGATTTTTTTTTCATATCTTAGAAGATTAGTGTTCTTCATATTTAGAGAGTTTACTAAAAATCCAAAGTCATTTATTCATGTTTTTTTCCACATACTTTCACATAGTGATAAATATTTAGCTATTTTTAGATCTGTCTTTAAACTAAAATGATTCAGGATTTAATTGCATAAGACCTCTACGTATATGTATATAAGGGAGAGAAAAGGAGAGAATGGAAAAGACAGGAAGTAAAGAGAGTTTGACCAATGGGCTGGTAGACAGAAATTTGCAAAATTGAACTTGTAACAATGACACACATTAACTGAATAGCAATTACAGTAATCCTGGAAGTTTGTACACATAAAAATCAAAATACCAATATGATATGACCAATGTTTGTGGCATTCCATTCTTAAAATATACTTGCAGACTTTTAGATTAAATTATCATATGCATATA
Source organism: Hylobates moloch (assembly GCF_009828535.3). Taxonomy (NCBI): domain Eukaryota; kingdom Metazoa; phylum Chordata; class Mammalia; order Primates; family Hylobatidae; genus Hylobates; species Hylobates moloch. Next base: position 67,612,808 of record NW_026652284.1, read on the forward strand.
ATAAAATTATACAGTTCTTAAGCGTACTGGACAATGAATTTGTATTAAGTGGCAGCACTCACGTAACCACTTCAAAGTTCCTAATATAGAATACTACTAGCACTCAAAAAGACCTCCTTCAGTTCTACTCCCAATCATTGATCTTCCCCAAAGGTAACAATTAGTCTAATTTTCTGATAAGGTTAGTTTTACCTGTTCTTGAACTTTATATAAATGGAACTACGTACTGTGCATTATTCTGCCACTGGCTTTGCCTCACTAATGCTATGTCTATATAATCTATCAATCAACACTGATGTGTATAGCAGCTGTTGGTTCTTTTACATTGACAAATGATAATTCATAATGTAAACATGCTACTATTTCATGGTACAAATATATACAATTGATTCCACTGTTTATAAGCACTTTGTTTTCTTTTTCAGTTTTTAGTTATTAAGAATACTGCTCTGAATCCTAGTTCCAGGAAAGAACTACCTGGAGTCTTCCCTGACTCTCTTTCTAAATGCAGCTATAGAGTCTGAACAGAAAGCATATCGCAACTATTGACCATTCTGAAAAGTAAACAATGGCAGATAGATTGGGGAAGAAGATCAGAATTCAAAATTATACCAAACTGGCATGAGTTTACCATTTTTCTCCTTTGTTATTCATGTTGCTTGTCCCAGTAGGTGGGCACAGCCTCAGAAGTACAAAGCAGAGTGAAGTACCTAATGCCCAGGCTTTCTGGCTAAAGACATGGGAAGAAGAACCACAGGGAACTGGAAAATACCAGAGAGATAAATGATAGCACTCACAAAAGTGACCCCATAAACTTAAAAATTCCTAAGCTCACACTAGAGCCACACATGCATAGATTTTTTCTTCATAGGCATTAAAATAGACAAGCTGAGTCAGCAGATAAACCACCACCCTTGCTGACCAAAGACTTTGAAAACTGAACAGACTATGAACCATAGCCCACATAGGGCATGTTGGAACTTGCAACCTAAATCTAACCAGGCTATTTATTGCCTGTTTAAACAAAAATGTCATCATTCTCAACGGGATTGAAATAAGACCTATATATTATAATTATATAAATACAGAATAAATTTTACTATAAAATATAAAATTAGCTACACATATCCAAAATAAAATATATGTATACAGGTATATGTGTGTATGTGTTTATATAAATGTGTGTGTATTTATGTTGGTGAATACAATCATGCCATATTTATATATGGATAATAACTTATTTATTCACTTTTTATTCATTATGTTTTAAAATGTATTTTTCTGACTCATTACACTGGTTTGTACATCCAAACAAACCAGTGATAAATGAATGAAGTGATGATAAAACAATTTCAATATTTCACTACGTTTTCTGTGTGTTTGTATATATGTACCCTGTCAAATCAAGAAAATTCTCTAAATTTTTGGTTTGCTGAGGGCTTTTATTAAATGAATGTTAAACTATACAAACTTCTGCATTTATTATTCTGAAAGAATAATAAAATTTGTCATTGCTATTTTAAAATAAGATTCTGATGTCATTCACATGTTAAAGTAACATTAGCTTATGTAACGAAATCAATTTGGTATTGTTTTGTTATAAATCTGAGTTGGATATAGTAATTCCTTATTTAAAATTTTGGGCTCTAAATAAGAGTGATGGCCCTGTAATTTTTCTTTCTTTAAATTTTTTCAATTTTTATTTTTAGAGATAGGATCTCAAAGTCACCCAGGCTAAAGTACAGTGGCATAGTCACAGCTCACTACAGCCTCAAACTTCTGTGCTCAAGCGATCGTTCTGCCTCAGCATCCTGAGCAGCTAGGACTACTAGTGTGTACCACCATGGCTGGCTAATTTTATTTTTGTAGAGACAAGGGTCTTGCTATATTGCCCAGGCTAGCCTCTAACTCCTGGGCTCAAGCAATTCTCCTGTCTTGGCTTCCTAAAGTGCTGGTATTTCAGGTATGAGCCAGCATGCCTGGCCTCTTTCTTTTAACATATTTGTCCATTTTGTACAAATGTTATACTGGATTTTAAAAATATTTTCAGAAGCTTTTAAACAATTATATGAAAGAGTATATTCTAAAATGGCATTATTTCTTTTTTAGATTTTTATAAAATTTAATTCAGGAGCCAAGTGGGCCCTGAGTCATAGGTTAAATCCTTTAATATAAAGTTATTTATATTTTAAAATGTCTTTTAATGTATGTTCTAGTAAACTGTATTTTTCAAGAAATTTGTCCATTTACTTTCATTATTTTGTGGCTTCTATACTGTAGTAGAGAAGACTGTTGTGAGTCTTATTGTTCCTTTTTGAAGGTAATGTTTGTTCTTTGACTAGTTTTAAATATCTTATTTTTTTTTATTTATAGTACTTGTACGTATTTTGGGAGTACATATGATATTTTGATACCTGTTTACAATGAGTAATGATAAAATCATGTAATTCGGAATATCCATTACCCTAAACGTTTATCTTTTCTTTGTGTTGGCAACATTGCAATTTTTCTCTTCTAGTTATTTTGCAGCACATGATCTATTATTCACTATTATTTCTCTGCTATACTATCAAATACTAGAACTCATTGCTTCTATTTATCTGTATTTTTGTACCCCTTAACCAACTTCTGTTTATCCCTTTCTTTCCACTTCCCTTCCCAGCCTCAGGTGATCACCTTTCTACTCTCTACTGCCGTGAGATCCACTGTTTTAGTTCCTACACATGAGGGAAAACATGTCATATGTGTCTTTCTGTTTCTGGCTTATTTTATGTAACATAATGGAACCTCCCCTTCCATCCATGTTGCTGAAAATGACAGGATTTAATTTGTTATGGTCAAATAACATTCCATTAGGTGGATATATCGCATTTTCTTTATCCATTCATCTGCTGATGGACACAAGTTGCCTCCATATGTTGTATTATAAATAGTGCCGCAGTAAACATGAGAGTTCAGATAGCTCTTCAAAATATTTTTTTTTTTTCTTTCGGATATATAGTCGGCAGTGGAATTGCTGGATTATATGGTAGATATACTTTTTGATTTTTTAGGAACTTCCATAATATTTTCCATCGTGTCTGTACTAATCTACATTTCTACCAACAGTGTACTGGCATTCTTCTCTCTCTCTATCCCCTTCAACACTTGTTATCTTCAATTTTTGATAAACGTCATTCTACCAAATGTGAGGTGATATCACGTTGTTTTGATTTGCATTTCCCTGATGATTACTGATGTTAAGCATTTTTTTCATATACTTGTTGGCTGTTTGTATGTCTTTGCTTGATAAATATCTATTCATTTCCTTTTCCCATTTTAAAATGTGATTCTTTGTTTGTTTATTTATTTATTTACTGTTGGGTTGTTTGAGTTCCTTGTATATTCTGGATATTAGTCCCTTGTTGGATGAATGGTTTACAAATATTTTCTCCCATTCTGTAAGCTGTCTCTTCACTGTACTGACCATTTCCTTTGTTAGGAAGAAGCTTTTTAGCTTGATATAATCAAATTTCTCTATTTCTGCTTCTGTTGCCTATGCTTTTGAAGTCTTACCCAAAAAATTTTTGCCCGGATCAATGTCCTGTAGTGTTTTCCCAGTGTTTTCTTTTCATAGTTTCAGGTCATACATTTAAGTCTTCAATCCATTTTGAGTTGATTTTTATACATGATGAAAGATTGGGCACTAGTTTTATTCTTCTGCATATGGATATTCAGTTTTCCCAGCACTATTATTAGAGTCTGTCCTTTCCCCAGTGTATGCTCTTGGTGTCTTTGTCAACAACGAACTGGCTGTAAGTGCATGGGTTTGTTTCTGAGTTCTTTATTCTGTTCCATTGATCTATGTGTCTGTTTTTAATGCCAGTATCATGCTGTTTTGGTTATAAAAGCTTTGTAGTATAATTTGAAATCAAGTAATGTGATACCTCTAGCTTTGCTCTTTTTGTTCAAGGTTGCTTTAGCTATTTGGGATCGTCTGTGGTTCCATATGGATTTAAGGATTGTTTTTTCTATCTCTGTGAAGAATGTTATTGGTATTTTGATAGGAATTGCATTGAATCTCACCTTAGGTAGTATAGACATTCTTATAATATTCTTACAATCCATGAGCATGGGATATCTTTCCATTTCTTTGTGTCCTCTTTAATTTCTTTCATCAGTGTTTTATTGTTTTCCTTGTAGAGATATTTTGCTTCTTTGGTTAAATCTATTTCTAAATAGGGCTTTCTGCAGCTATGGTGAATGGCATTGTTTTTTGACATTTTTTTTCAGATTGATTGCTGTTAGTGTGTATAAACACTATGATTTTTGTATGTTTATTTTGTATTCTGTAGATTTACTTAATTTGTTTATTTCTTCTAATAGTTTTCTGTGGAGTAATTAGGTTTATCTAAATATAAAATCATGTCACCTGCAAACAAGGATAATTCGACTTCTTCCTTTCCAATATGGATGCCCCTTTATTTCTCATGCCTAATTGCTCTGGCTAGGGTTCCAGTACTATGTTGAATAGAACTGGTGGAAGTGGATGTTCTTGTCTTGTTCCAGACTTTAGTGGAAAGGCTTTCATTTTTTCCCCATGCAGTGTGATATTAGCTGTGGGTTTGTCATATATGGCCTTTATTGTGTTGAGGTATGTTCCTTCTATACCCAATTTGTTAAGAGTTTTTGTCATAAAGGAATGTTGAATTTTTTTCAATTCTTTTTCAGCATCTATTAAAATGATCACATGGTTATTGTTCTTGATTTCTTTGATGTGATATACCTTGTTTATTAATTTGCATATGTTAAATCATCTTTGCATCTCCGGATGAATCCACTTGATCACGGTGAATGATATTTTTAATGTGTTGTTCAATTCAGTCTTCTAGTATTTTGTTGAGGATTTTTGCATCTATGTTCATCAAGGATATTGGCCAGCAGTCTTCTGTCTTTAAATGTCCTTATCTGGTTTTGGTATCAGAGTAATGCTATGTTAGTAGTATAAATTAGGAAGAATTGCCTCCTTTTAAATTTTTTGATATCGTTTGTATAGAATTGGTGTTATTTCTTCATTAAATGTTTGGTAGAATTCAGCAGTGAAGCCATCAAATTCCAGGCTTTTCTTTGATGGGAGACTTATTACTACTCCAATCTTGGTTCTCATAATTTTTCTGTTCAGATTTTCTATTTCTTTATGGTTCAATTTTGGTAGATTTTTGTCTTAGGTTTTCAAACTATTATGTATCCAGATGTGACTTTCTTTAGATATCTATCTATCTATCTATCTATCTATCTATCTATAATCAGTCTTTATTTATCCGTAGATGTATCTATCTAGAGATAGATCTTTATTAAGGTTAAGAGAGATTTTTGAACCCATAACTTAATATTGTTGTTAGTTTTGGGAAATCTCTACCAATAATTCTTCAAATACTTCTTCTGCTTTTATAGGTTTCTTTTCTATTTCTGGGACTTTGATGTCAAGTACATTAGGCCTATTTAATATGTTTCTATAATGTGGATCCTCTTTTCTGTATTTTTTATCCTAGTTTTTCTATCTGTGGTAACTTAGATGTTTTCTGTTGATATATCTTCCAGTTTACTAATCTATACTTTTTCTAATTTTCTTTTAAATTTATATATTTAGTTCTATGATATTTATTTTTATAATTCCAGTTTTCTGGTGTATTCATTATATTTTTATCTATTAATACCAAAGTTATTTAAAAATTCATTTTAATACCAGTATCTGGACCTTCCAGCGGGCCCTACGTGTGCAATGTATACTTATAAGGGGACAAAGGGGGATTTGAAGACAGAAGAGGAAATAAAAGATGATGATATGGTGATGTAAGCAGAGGGAGAAAAGGCAATGTGATATGGGGCCACAAACTAAGGAAATAGTAGAGCTTCCAGAATCTGGAAAAGGTAATTACCTGGATGCTCTCCTAGTGCCTCTGGAGAGAGTGCATCCCTACTGACAACTTGATTTCAGTCCGATGAAACTTATTTTAAGAGAAAAATTTACCAATAAGTTACTGGTTATTTGTTACAGGAATAATAGGAAATTAATACAGACACTTTTAGATGAATGTTGGACTTTGTATATAAAATACTTACAAAGCCTCTGAATAATATTATTTTGTTTCAGAGAGAGTATAATCTTTTTTTTTCTAGTTGGCAGAAAAGTGATGAGAAGATTACCTTGATTTAATCAAGACTAGTCTATTTTCAGATTGCGCTCTTCTAGTATATAGCCCTCTAGTGTCTCATTCAAAGCCAGGGGTTTTAACAAGGACATCTTCTCCTTCTTGGCACTATCAATTTATTAAACAGAGTTTGAAAATGTTCTCGACATCAGGGATAAAATTATTAAAGTAACAGTCCTTTTCTTCAAGGGACTTAAAATTAGACACAGACTCTAACACGCCTGTGATCCAACAGCAAAACTGTTCAGTTTTATGGCAGTTCGGGAGATAGTTTGAAGTCCCTCACATCCCCATGTTTTCAATCTTTTCTCCAGATTCTGAAATTTAAAAATATTTATCTTCTCAGACTCTTTTGCTGGTAGTGATGATCATGTGGTCTTGTTCCAACCAATGAAGTATTTAGAGGTGTTCTCTGTAGTGGGCTTGACTTTTACAGAAACAGACAATATCTCAGTAGCAAAAGGTTTTTGGCTCTTCCCATTCTTTCTGCTAGAACACAGGCTGTGACCATATTGTTACCATGTAGCACAAAAAGATGTTGTACTATAAAGACAGCAAGAGCCCACTTTCTTAACTACATTGGTGAATTGGACTAGTTACCTACAGACTTTGTATACATAAATTGAATCAACCTTGGAGTTCTTTAAGCCATGAAAGTATAAGACTTGAATGCATTCTTACTCAGAACAGGGGGCTAGGAGGAAGGAACAGCTAGTTTTGCTGGTAGAAATTATAAAGAATTGTAGAGGGAGTGAAGCTACATGAAAAATGTAGTATACTATCTAAGTATAGAAGAATAAGCAGGACTTTTTATATGGTGATGGTAGGAAGTGGGGTGGTAATCTATATTTGGAGCACCACATTGAAGCATTAACTTAGTAACAAAAACACAAGGTTGAAATGAAGAGAATGTGATAGATTTATATGAGACAGGAGGCTGGGAAGTAATCTGGTGTCACATTTTGCAAGAGGCTTGATTTTTATTCATCAGAATCTCCTCCTAACATCACTAGGATGCCACTGGGTTTTTAAGTAGGAATTTATGTAATCTGTATTTCACCCAAATAACTCGTGAAAATAGATTGGTGGTATGAGTATAGGAAGGGTTTGATGCTGGTGACTTACGCCAGGTACGCTTAGTTCAGTGGCTTCAGAACTTGTATATTGAAATGATGTAACATAAATGTAACTCTTCAGTAATATAATTTTAATATATTCTATAAACCTCCATATGGCATGAGCCTTTGATATTTTTAGAGGGATATCTATATCTATGTACAACCACAGAGGGTAAAATCAACAAGAGTCCTCCTGTTTAGAGTCTCAAGGCCTTTAGTCAGTTGCACTATTTTATTTTTCTCTTGACCTGACAGAACTCCAGTTCATTGAACTTCTGGGCACAAAACTAGAGACATCTGTTCTGTTGAACTTTTCACAATTGATATGTTAATTAAAAATGACTTTTGGCTTTTAACATTTTGTTTATTTTTCATAATATATATGCCCTGTGGCATTTCACAATGGGTGTTGTCTTATAAATATCAAATATAAATAAACAAAGCAAGCAATTCATTATTACTTCTGGACTAAAAGTTGTACATGATGTAACTCTAAGATTTTTCTTTCACCTCTATCTGGCCAGAATATTCTGGGATTTCCTCCAGAATAAAGATCAGCTCAGTGGGATTCATGCATCTGTCACATCTGGACTATCTCAATGCAGCCTAGTCAGTGTGCACAGAGGCAATGTGAAGGTTGTAGATTGCATAAAGTGTGACAGCCTGCCTATATTTTGCAGCCAAAAGCACAAGCATATTATCCAATTTCCTACTTTCGAATGCAGGATTCTGATACATCATTTTTATTACACAAACACCAACCACAAAACAATCAGGACAAATTTAGGCCAAGCTAGAAACCATTCAACAACCCTGTGGAAGGCAGGAGAAAGTAGACCCAACCCCTTCCTTTGGAATCATAGCTTTTAAACAAAGATGATGCATAGCTTGTGAGAAAAAATAGTAGCGCTATACATAATAGAATAACATTGCAGAACAACAAAAACTACAATGAACTTGCCTGAGTATGTGTATGACCTGCTCGGAGGTTTTCCTCTATTTTTTTTCCTATCTAGACTCTGAAAGGGGCTATCCAGTTCTAAAAATGTTGAAGTTGGAGGAAGGGAGATCTGAGAAATAGTTGCTGTATATTTGACAATATAATATAGGAAAAATGAGGGTTGGTTATATTTTATAGACATAGATAGATATAAATGTATATATAGATATATACCATGTTCCTAATGGGCTACTTTTCATACCTCAAGATTAAGCATGATGCTTTATATTTCAAGATAGATACATATGTACTACAGCCTGTCTGATAGCACATATTTATAGATAACATTTTATATCATAGCCGAAAAATAATAAAATTTAACATTATTAGAGGAACCAAAATGATGTTTTATGCATAATTCTGTTTTAATTCTAACAATAAAAGAAAGCAAATCTGAATTTACTGATTCATTTAATTCTCACTGTAATAGCAAAACTACTGAATTACAAAAATAACTTGTTATAAAAATAAATGATGATACTTATGAGATTTATTCTAAACTTAACAAAACATATTAATAGGATATTTTTAAAATGGTTTTAGTTTAGAAAGGATGAATATCAAGCAACCAACAAGTTACTTGTTCATAAATGTTAGATTAAAATGTCAAAAGTAACCACTTATGTGTCTAAGATTTTATCTGTAGTCTTTAACAGACTTACATAGAACACTTACATTTAGAAAAGCTTTTCTTAAATTCTCAGGAATAAGTGAATTAAAAATAAATAAGAAAATTCCATCTCCTTAGTGGATTTCATAATCTATTTGAGGATAAGGTTATGTAATACCTTGATGGAGTTAAAATTTAGGCCACACTGATGTATACTTTAGTTGTTTTCTTGCCTGTGGGAGTAATTTTCTTGATCATCCACAAAACTGCTAGAAAATGTACTAAACGGTTTACATCTATTATTTTTTTAAACTCCGTGACAATCCTATGAAACATAGAGAATTATGATTCCCATTTTGAAGATGATGAAACTGAGACTCACAAAGATGAAGGATTTATCCAAAGCTGCACAGCTGACAAGGCTGGAAATGACACCTAAAGCCATGTTTGTCTGTCTGATTTTAGACACAATGCTTTTAACCTCTACAAATTCATTCTCTGTACTGTTTCCAAAGAAAACTGTCTAAATAAACACCTCTGATTATGACACTTTAGATGTTTTACATTTTTTCCAGTGACTGCTCTTTGCTTATAGAATCAAAACTAAATTTCTTAACATGGTATAAAAACAGATAAGCTCCTCCCCGTTTCTCTTGCCCCTTATCTCACTTCACTGAACACTTTAAAACTCTCTTATCCTACCACAGTGAATTCCTTTTAGTTGTCAGTGTGCTGACTTGTGTATCTGTGTCTTTACTTACGCTGCTTGCTCTGCCTTCAATATCCTTTTATCTTTTTCTTTTTTTTTCCCTTTTTGAAACAAAATCTTGCTCTGTCACCCAGACTGAGTGCAGTGGCATGATCTTGGCTCACTCCAGCCTCCACTCCCCAGGCTCAAGCGATTTTCCCACCTCAGCCTCCCAACTAGTTAGGATGAAAGTTGTGCACCGCCCCCCATGCCCTGATAAATATTGTTTTGTATTTTTTATAAAGATGGTGTTTTATCACCTTGCCCAGGCTGGTTTCAAATTCTTGGGCTCAAGCAATCTGCCCACCTCATCCTCCCAAAGTGCTGGGCTTACAGGCATGAGCCACTGCCCTTGGCCATGAATATTCTTTGTTCATTTCATAACTGTGACATAGACTTATTCTTTATAATAAGCTCCAGTGTCACTGGCATTAGTGAGACTTTGCTGGGCCTTGAAGTTATTGACCACTGATCACCTTCCCCATTTGCTTCTACATCTTCTACATCATATGACGCAAATATTTATTGGGATGTTTTAATTTGTATATTTTCCCCTACAGTGACCAGACTATAAACTCTCTGAGAGTATGATTTTGCATGTTTAGTTCTGTTATTCTTGTATATGGCACATAATAAAATACATAGTAAATGTTTTTAAATCAATAAGTTAATGATTTACTTTATACATGAAAAAATTATTACCCATGGGTCTGGGTTACATATAGTGAGATATATAAGAGCAGCTCGGCCGGGCGCGGTGGCTCACGCTTGTAATCCCAGCACTTTGGGAGGCCGAGGCGGGCGGATCACGAGGTCAGGAGATCGAGACCACGGTGAAACCCCGTCTCTACTAAAAATACAAAAAATTAGCCGGGCGTGGTGGTGGGCGCCTGTAGTCCCAGCTACTCAGGAGGCTGAGGCAAGAGAATGGCGGGAACCCGGGAGGCGGAGCTTGCAGTGAGCCGAGATTGCGCCACTGCACTCCAGCCTGGGTGACAGAGCGAGACTCCGTCTCAAAAAAAAAAAAAAAAAAGCAGCTCATATTGCTTAGAGAGTACATGCAATACATGATTATAGATGATTTAGAAAATCTTACATAGACTTGCATATTTTTAAATGCCTATCACTTCTAAAACCCACTTATTCATATCCATAGCTTATATGTGAAAGTCCAAGTGACTTAGTTACTAAAAGCCCCTGCCAGTTTCTCCAGCATTTGCTCCTGCTATTTATTCTTCTTTATGTTTGTATTAGTCTGTTTACACACTGCTATAAAGAAATGCTCGAGACTGGGTAATTTTTAAAAGAAAGAGATTTAATTGACTCACAGTTCCACATGGCTGGGGAGGCCTCAGGAAACTTACAAACATGGCAGAAGGGGAAGCAAACATGTTCTTCACAAAGCAGTAGGAGAGAGAAGTGCTGAGCAAAGATGAAAGAGCCCTTTATAAAACCATCAGAGCTCATAAGAACTCACTCACTATCATGAGAGCAGCATGGGGGAACTGCCCCCATGATCCAATTACCTCCTACAAGGTCCTCCCTCAACACATGGGGTTTACCATTCGGATTACAATTCAAGATGAGATTTGGGTGGGGACATAGAGCCAGACCATATCAATGCTCTACTCATGCTGAATTGCTTGAAATTTGCTAAATACACCATCTTATTTCACACTTCTATGCCTTGCCTATGTTGCATTCTCTCATCAGCCTAAGTTCATCTTTGAAATCCTGCCTATGTGAAACTTTCTCTCTGAAGTCTTTCTTTTCCAATGCCCTCAGCACCCTTTGCTCCATGACACCCACTTGATGTGAAGGTTTTGCTGTTTCTTATCTGTTGTATTCTGCATTTGTCCCTGACGTATAATTTAAATTTATGTATCAGTTGTATTTAACCATTTCTTTCTACTAAAATATAAGCTGCTTGGAGAAATGTTTTAAGACATTGGTCTAGGCAGTGGATTTTTGGGCAAGACCTCAAAAGCACAAGCAACAAAAGCAAAAATAGACTGATAGGATGACTTCAAACTTAAAAGCTTCTGGACAGCAAAGAAAATACTCAACAGAGTGAAGAGGCAACCTATAGTATGGGAGAAATTATTAGCAAACTATTCAACAGGGAATTAATAATCAGAATATATAAGGAACTCAAATAACTCAATGGCAAAAAAACCCAAATAATTAAAAAAATGGGCAGATGATCTGAATGGATATTTCACGAAAGAAGACATATGAATGGCTAACAAGTGCGTGAAAAATTCTCACCATCACTAATAATCAGGGAAATGCAAATAAAAATCACAATGAGGCATCGTCTTCTATTTGGTAGGCCAGCCTTTATCAAAAAGGCAAAGGAGACTGAGCATGGTGGCACACAACTGTAGCCTCATGACTTGGGAGGCTGAGACAGGAGGATGATGTGAGCCCAGGAGTTCGAGTCCAGCCGGGCTAACCATTTCTTAATTAAAAAAAAGTCAGAAGATAACAAGTAATGTTGGAGAGGATGCAGAGAAAGGGGAATGCTAATATACTGTTGATGGAAATATAAATTGGTACGGAAACTATAGAAAGCAGCGGTTTCACCACTGTTTAGTAGTGATTTCACTACCTTTTCTAAAAAAAAATTAAAAATAGATCCACTATATGATCCAGCAATCTCACTACTGGGTGTATAATCAAAGGAAAAGGACTCAGTATTTCAAAGAGATACCTGGGCTGCCATGTTTATTGCAGCACTATTCATAATAGCTATGATATGGAAGCTAACGAAGTGTCCATTAGTGGATGAATGGATAAAGAAAATGTTTATATATATATATATATACACACACACACACATATTTTTATTCCTTTTTATGTCTGAATACAATAGAATATTATTCAGACATAAAAAGGAATAAAATCCTGTCATTTGCAGCAACATAGATGGAACTGGAGGTCATTATGTTAAGTGATATAAACCTGGCATAAAAAAGACAAATATTGGGTATTTTCATTCATGTGTGGGAGTTAAAATAGTTGCGCTCATGGAGGTAGAAAGTAGAATAGTGGTTACCAAAAGCTGGGAATGGTGGAGGGGGAATGAAGAGAGGTTGGTTAATGGGTATAAAAATACACTTAGATAGAAGGAATAAGTTCTAGTGTTTGATAGCACAGTAGGGTGACAATAGTTAAGAATAATTTATTGTATATTTCAAAATAGCTAGGAGAGAAGATGTAGAATGTTGCCAACACAAAGAAATTATAATCATTGGAATTGTGGCTGAAATATTTAAATTAAGAAATTATTGATAAAAGGGAGTCAAGATTGAAGAAATTACTAGTAGGTGATGGATGTTCCAATTGCCCTGATTGGATCATTACACATTATATGCATGTATTAAAATACTACATGTACCCCATAAATATGAACAATTATTAAGCATCAATAAAAAAATTTAAAAATTTAAAAACATAAGCTGCTTAAGTACAGGAAAAATATCTTCCTCTTTATATCTCTAACTTCTACTAATGTGTTAGCAAGAGGTAAATGTAAAAGTCAACCTGGTACACCTGTCGTATTTTGTAAACAGAGGTAATTACTATAAATTTAAGACTGTTATTTTAACCTAAAAACTAAGTTGATTTTATTTAGAATTATCAAAGTACAAACTAGGACATTTCTTCTAGTAATGCATTTATGTATCAGTTATGCATTTTAAAAAAAACCTCATCTCTACTAAAAATACAAAAATTAGCTGTGCATGATGGCACACGCCTGTAGTCCCAGCTACTTGGGAGGCTGAGGCAGGAGAGGTTGCAGTGAGAGGAGAGGTTGCAGTGAGCGAAGATTGTGCCACTGCACTCCAGCCTAGCGACAGAGCGAGACTCTGACTCTAAATAAATAAATAAATAAATAAATAAATAAATAAATAAATAAATAAATAAGAAAATAAAATAAAAAGTACACAATCTGAGGATACATGTTCTCAGAACAATTAACATTGAGTTGGTTTGGTTTCCTGTCTTGAACAAGAAAATCACATAATTCACCCACGAAATCTTTTTGGTGTCCTTATGAGCAATTTATTTGACAGTATGCCTTTAGAAACCTATATTTTCATTATCAAACTTTCAAGTTGTATGTTCCTAGAACTTGTCAATGTCTGTCAACTGGTCCTTTTAAGGTGGGAAATGGTACTGGAAGGTGTTAGAAGATAGGAATTTTTATTTATATTTCATATATTTTTATATTTTTGAAACCCTTATAATAATATATACTTCTATTATTATTTTGGTAAATATCAAAAATAAATGGTATATCTGACTGAACATGGTTAAACAGCTGTTTACAAATTGAATCCCTTAGAAAATATTTTGTTATAAAAAATATGTTTTGACATAATTTGGGTTCGAAAAAAGTTTTCTTTATAGATTATCTTTAAAACTCTTGTCTAGAGAGATACAGTAACTTTTTCCAAAATCATGACTTATATGTTTCGATGATAAAATATACAGACACAACTGAGTTAAAATCTAAGGTCCTGCTGGCTCCCTAATATTTTCCCCTCCAACACAAAATAAAGTAAAATATTTCTACTAGAAATATCCATGTACAGAAATCACGAGAAGCATATTGTTCAATGGTTCAGACATATATTTCTTTTTCCACATTCACAATGAATTTGGAAATATTAACAGATATTATCTGAATAAAATACATTACTATACAGTTTTGCCTACCATTTTGTGTATGGTTCTTTTTTAAGTTATCTGGAAAATTAGTACAGGAGTACTAGTAATTTCTTCAATCCTGACTCTCTTTTATCAATAATTTCTTAATTTAAATGTTTCAAAGCCACATTTCCAATGATTGATAATTATTTATTTTAATAAATAATATTTATTTTTAGCCTTGAATTTCTTTCTTACACCTCTATTTCTTAGATCTTTCAATGTTCTATTTTCTCGCTTTGATTTTTTTAATGATTTTATTTTTTACAGTTTTTATATGCCTAAATTTTTTATTTTGAATTTATAATGCCATTTAAGTTGGGTAAATAGCCTTCAATATTATATTAATGCGTCATTGGTCATTGTTACAGATAAATGGTCTGAAGCCAGACTGATTTTATTTCTTGTATTTTATTTGTCTGTTTTCTGTTTTTCTCTGTCCTTTATTCTTGAGGTAATTCGTTTCACACACACACACACAAAAAAAAATATATATATATATTTTGAGATGGAGTTTCGCTCTTGTTGCCTAGGCTGGAGCAGAATGGTGTGATCTCTGCTCACTGCAACCTCCACCTCCCGGGTTCAAGCAATTCTCCTGCCTCAGCCTCCTGAGTAGCTAGGATTACAGGCATGCCCCACAACACCTAGCTAATTGTTTGTATTTTTAGTAGAGACGGGGTTTCTCCATGTTGGTCAGGCATTGTGGGTTCTTTAATGATAAAAGTTGAACTGTTGCCGGGCACAGTGGCTCAAGCCTGTAATCCCAGCACTTTGGGAGGCCGAGGCGGGTGGATCACGAGGTCAGGAGATCGAGACCATCCTGGCTAACACGGTGAAACCCCGTCTCTACTAAAAATACAAAAAATTAGCCGGGCGTGTTGGCGGGCGCCTGTAATCCCAGCTACTCGGGAGGTTGAGGCAGGAGAATGGCGTGAACCCGGGAGGCGGAGCTTGCAGTGAGCCAAGATCAAGTCACTGCACTCCAGCCTGGGGAACAGAGCAAGACTCCGTCTCAAAAAAAAAAAAAAAAAAGTTGAACTGTTTTTTCTCATCTGTAAGAAATGTTCCAAATCCATAGTTCCACAGTTCCATCCTAAGTTTCAAAGCTTAGGAACATTTCTTTGGTGCCTATCATGCATTCATTTATTTAACAAGTAAGTACCTACTGTGTTCCAGTCAATGCTCTGAGCACAGAGAACATAGTAGGTAGCAAAACAGGGGAAGGGCTTGCAGTCTGGTAAAGGAAACTGTCAGTAAACACTTAACTAATTGGTTTTGATTATTTACACATTTACCATTGTGGGGATAAACAGTGGAGACCCAGGATGGAGTGCCCAGCACTGGAGGATATTGGTTTATAAAATGTAGAAGGGGAAGGCCTTATGGATATGCTGACATTGAGTAGAATCCTGAAGGAATTGAGTGAATGAGCCAAACATTTTAAGGAAAAGTGTTTCAAAAAGAGGGAAGAGCCATATGCAAAGATTCACCTTTTATGTGACTTGAGAACATGGTAAACAAGTTTAAAGAATAGAATAAGCCAGTGTGGCTGGCACAGAATGAGCATAGATTAAAATGGAAGGAGATTAATTCAGAAAGGTAGTGGTGGCATGCGAACCCTTAGTCGTGATACTCTAATGGCTCTAATCTCTCTGTTATCTCTGTTTGGCATATGTGAAATGAATCTTGAAAATCCTTGATTTACTCTTCACATTTCTAATTTTACTCTCATTCTTTTCATTTTGTTTTCTTTGCACTTTCTAACGTGTTGAGGTAAAACTTCAGTCTTACAGTTTACCAGGGTGAATCATCAATAATATCAATTTTACTAATCATTCAGTGTATAACATTGAAAATTTATCTAGTTGTGTTTTTAATATCTAAGAATAATATGTCATGAAATATATCTATCATGCTCTTTTTTTTGGTTCTTGAATTTATATGCATAATTATAGATAAGACTCTAGCTTGGTAGCTGAAGTGCTTATTTTTAACTCAGATGTTAACTTTGTAGAAAATCAAGAAATGCCAATTCTGCTTATGGGAGCCTTAGCCCTGCTGCCATGTATAAAAAGTGGGGGGCAAGGGGAGGCTGCAGAGTTTACCCTTGTCATATAGCCTGGTTCTTGAGATTTCCTTGAGACATATATGCAGAGTGGTAGTGACATGGTGGTTTAAGTTCTGATATGCTACTCCGTGTCTCTGACACAAAACCTATTCCGGGCTTATTCTGAATTAAAACTCATTTATCATTCCAATTGTGGAATTATTTAACTTTATTCTGAAGATTCATACTGAAGTAATCACTCTGAGCATGAAGAAATATTTGCAGATGCCACCTAATATATTCATTAACTGGCTGATCTCCCAAGCAAATATTTCTTCTCTAGGAAAAGTATTATTTTTCCTATCTAACATTACAAAATGAAATTATCATTATCTTTATCAGATTCCGTGTGTGTTCTGTCTTATACAACATCTTACTGGTCTGTTCTCCCCTCCTTTCCAACATGCTATCATTTTGATTTTATATTAGCACGTTTTCTTCCATTTCAATGAAATTTGGGTGTGGACCAATAGTCAAAACTTGTATTCTGCTAGCCAAGTCAAATTGGAGGTATCTCAATGTGTATTTTCTCTACTAAGAATTATGCATCCTCTCCAGCTTGGGGTTCATGAACAATAGATGTCAAGGACTAATTAAGCAGGAACACTTATATACTTGAAGAAGCTTTCCTTTGGATATGGTTCTGAGTGGAAATGTACACTTGGCATTTCTTTAAGTGTAAGTACGTGTATCAATTTAAATGGCAAAGATTGACATCTAATTTTTTCTGTGTTGTTCACAGGTACTCACTTTTCCCATTTTCATTCAGAGTTTCTCATATAAATAAGCAAATCAATTTATTTTTATTCACAGCAGCAAAACATTGGTTAAATATGTTAGTCTGAATACTGATGGAATTTAATACTAGGTTTTGCAAATACATATAATTACTTACTTAAAATGGTATATTTTTTGGAAACCATAAGAATATTTTCCAAAGTTTCTTCCACATTATCAAATGATATGTAGGTACAGTTCTCAGAGAAGCAAAGTTCTTGGATCATAGAACTTAGAGAATTTTATCTATTACTTTCCTTATCTTTACTGTAAAAAAAAGAAGTTTAAAATAATTTACTGCACATAAAATGCCTGGTAATCCAAATCCTAATAACTCTATGTCATGTATGTATATATAGGTATATATGTGTATATTCCTGAGAAATTGAGGTTACCAAATTCCATGAGATAACAATGTCATCATTCTTTCAAAAAAATATATGTAATGAATATGAACAAAAGATATGTTTATTCAGAATTCTATGAGAGATCTGAGGTTCACAGATTTCAGTATTGTAGTATGTTATTTTTACTGCATTATTTCTATGTTAAAAATGATATCATAAATGCCAAGTACATAATTTCTCATTCCACGTGTATTTTTCTAGTTAGAAATAGCAGAGGCATTTTAGAGGGAAGAACCAGTAATTTAATTGGAAATATCAGAGTATTGATTGAAACAAAGAAAGATGCTCAAATAGAGAAAATAAGATGGATTACATTATATCTATAATCCGCATTTTAAAATCTCTCATGCAGAAGGTATCAATGTATTCATTTTCCTAGATCACAGAATAAGGACTAATGGTTAAAAGTCCCGTGATGTCTGATTTCAAGTAACCATAGACAGCATTTTATAGAACCTATAGAGCCAGCACTGGCCCATGCTCACCTGTGAAGTAGTAACACCCTATCCTTTGGAAGTGTTCAAGCTGGCACTGGAATGCCATATGTCAGGACTATTATAGAGGGAATTCAAATACTGTAGTGCTAGAGTAAGTTATATCTAAGATTTGGTTTCAAATATTCTATTTTCCTAAATTTTTCTTCTGTACAAATACCAGGGTCAAAAGTCATGTATCTTTGTTTCAGATTAGAGTAATTATTTTAAAAGCTACTTGATGTTTTGCTTTTGCTGAACAAAAGATTCTACTGCATTTTGTTAAGTAACTTCTCTGTCTCTTTTTTGTCTCTGTGTCTCTCTATGCCTTTTTGTCTCTCTTATTCATTAATTATACTCTGAATGAGATGCTTTATAAAATCAAAGAAATAGTACAATACAATTTTATTATTATTTATGACTTTTTAATCTGTCAGACAATGCAACAGCTTTGTTGGAACATGAATGCTATGTTTAGATGATCAGAATCTATCCTTCTGTTATTATATTTCACTCACCAATTACTGTAAATTTAAAAAAGTATATATGCAATTACTGTTTTATTTATTTTTCTCCAGGTGATTCATGTTTTTCAGAGACCATATTTTGTGATAGACTTGGAATCATAGGTGATGATTGGGCCACTTTAAATAGGAATAAAATTATTTAACTAACATTTACTACCTAAGAGTAGAATCAATATCTTCAGCTCTAGATTATTTTGTAGGTCCTCTATTTATAATTGTACTAAAATTAGATGATTTTAGTACAGTTATAAATTAGGGTTATTTAAATAAGAATTGGAGCAATAGCATGTTAAATAAGAATTTGAGAAAAATTTGTATGAAAATGCCTTATGTAAAGAACTTTGTGTAACAAAATTTGAACAAAGCCATTACAACATGTCATCTGCCAAAAAAAGACATTTGTTACTTTAAAATATCAATGTTGATTAGAATTTCTCCATTTTTTTAATGGCTTATGTTTTTATTTTGTAAAAACAACCCATTGTTTAACATGAACTTTTCAAAAATTTATTTATCTCTACTTTTATATGATCAACCGTAAATTATTATTGCAGTTGACAGAGCCATAGAAACAACACTGTGACACAAACTAGCTACTCGCTCATATAAATCGTTTTCCTTTTCTTCTGAACAAATTGCTAATTTCATTTTCTGGATTTCCTTGCGGTTTCCAGATTCCTTACTTATGATCATTCATTCTGCTTCTTCCTTTGTTTAAGGCTGGAGGCAGAGGATCTGGAGGAGGCCTCTGAAATAAAGGAGATATTAGACAAAAAGCCTGGATCCATGAATGGCTATTTAAAAAAGGGGTCCTTAAATACCTATTCAAAGCAGGAATATCCCTGCCAGCCTACAATGGTCTTACATTAGCAAGAAATAAACATTACTGGAATTTGTTTTGTTATAGATCTTAGCCCATTATTTCTAATAGAAATCATATAATGCATAACTTTTATTGAACTGTATGGGAAAACATCATCAGTATTCAACATTAAAACATGAAATACCTACTTTTAGTGTAATTGATCTGGTTTTAAACAAGATATTTGTCTTTATTTGTCTTTAGCTCACCTGAGAATTTCTCATAGATAAAAAAACACTTTATCTTTTTTTTGTATCTGGCATATAATGGGAAATAAATAATTCCTTTAATTAAATTATTAATTACGATAACTAAAGCCCAAGAACCAATCAAATGACAATTCAAAGTAACAGATAGATGCAAAAAGGCAGTGGATTATCAACCTCAGAAACTCCTCAGGCTCAACTACATTTGAAATAGGCAACGAGGAAGTGATGATAAAATAATAATCACAAAAATTTATCTCATTGTATCAGTTATAAAAGGTGATATGCTCTGTAGTCTGGAGAGATGGCAACAGGAATCATGCCTGATGGTCCTACTAGTGGGTAATGTGCACACAACTAGTCAGGTAATACTTAATAATTTCCATATTATACTAAATTTTAAGAAAGATTTGCTTCTTAAATTTGAATTCCCATTATAGTTGTTGCAAATAATTTGACACTAGGCTTTATATATTTTCTTGAAATATAAATTAAGAAAAGAATAGAAGAGAAAGGAATTGTGAGAAGAGTGAAAGAGGGAGAGAGAGTAATGAACACAAGAGGAATTTAAAAAGAAGGAACACTGTAATCCCAGCACTTTGGGAGACTGAGGAAGGTGGATCACGAGGTCAGGAGATTGAGACCATCCTGGCCAACATGGTGAAACCCCATCTCTACTAAAAATACAAAAATTAGCCTGGTGTGGTGGCATGCGCCTGTAGTCCCAGCTACTCAGGAGGCTGAGGAAGGAGAATTGCCTGAATCCCAAAGGCAGATGTTGCAGTGAGCCGAGATCGCACCACTGCACTCCAGCCTGGGCAACAGAGTAAGACTCTGTCCCCCCTAAAAAATAAAATAAAAAAAAATTAAGAAGAAACAAAGAGAAATAGAGAAATTTAAGAATTCTAGTTTACAAAACTTTCTAAATTAATGCTTCTTATATTTATAATAATTATTATGAAATATATATAATGTTTAATTTCAAATGTGGAGAAAAATGAAAAACAATTATGTTTTATCTCAAATAGGTTCCCAGCCGAACAGACTGTCATGTTGAGCAGATATGACGTAATTCCTTCTAAATTGTGTAAGATTGCAGTAGATGGAAAATAGACCTTTGCTTCAAGTTTTGAGGGGTAAAAAGTGCTTTATCATTGAGCTGGCAAACAACGAATTTACTTGTGTCCAAGCTTTTCTAATGATTCATATATATCTTTACATCTATCAAAATTTGTCTTATTTTATCTTTATCAAACAAAAATATTTTCTCCACTGGAAATAAAATGTAAGAAATGACAAAATAAGTATGTCATCAAAATAATATAGAGCCATCACAAATATACATAAAACTTATTTCTCTAAGTCAATCCCATTTAAATTGTTTGCATGTATTAACAAAGGAATTGGAATTGTTAGGTAAGTGCCATAATGTAAGACCTAAAATGTAAATAGCTATGTTATAAAGTCTCAGTTGATTTCTTTTCGTGATTAGCTTTCTTTCAGCCATATACATATATGTATATGCACATATATACAAATATACACACATATGTGTATACACAAATATACACACGTATGTGTATACACAAATATACACATGTATGTGTATACTGTATATACATACATATATGTATATACAAATATATACGTATATACAAATGTACATGTATATATAAATATATATGTATATGCAAATATATATGTATATATAAATATATATGTATATACAAATATATGTATATATAAATATATACGTATATACAAATATATATGTATATATAAATATATACGTATATGTATATGTACATATATACATATATGTATGTATAAATATGTATATATATAAATATATACATATATGTATGTATAAATATGTATGTATGTATATATATGCAACAACAACAAAAAAAAGTGTAGGAGTGCTTCCTCTTTGGTTTCCTACCCTTTCGCCCTTCGTTGTGTGATTCAGTCTTAAGGTCATGAGGGGAGAGGGTTTGCAAGCAAGGAAGGGTGCCTTGATGGACTTCAGGGCAGGATGTGGAGGCCCATGCACGACGAGGTGGCATCACCTGGGAAGGCTGCTTGGCACAGGTGTTGGCAGAGTGGCAGCCAGACAGAGACCTGGAGTGTCCAAGCATGCGCAGAGTAAAGGAGAGGGGTTCTGCTGGGCAGGGAGCAGGATTGGGCAGGGAGGTGGAGGGGCTGGTGCTGGGTGTTCAAGCTGAGCAGTTTGAGGTGGTTGCAGCGTGAAAAGGCAGAAGATCTGTCCATGCACGAGCGTGCAGAAGTTCTGCGTAGTGTAAGCAGGTTCTTACACTACGTAGTGTAAGCGTAGAACTTACACTATGTAGTGTAAACGTAGTGTAAGTTCTGTGTAGTGTAAGCAGGGTGTCTGCATAGCTACAGGGTGGGAATGTGCAACTACCGGGAAGGGGGCTTATGCAGGATATCAAACCTGATGGAGTAAGAAGGTCGTCTGAAGGGGGATCGCCAGGAGTGGTTTGTAAATATTCAAGCTTGGTGAGGATGGTGATTCCATAGTGTGGTTTAAGCATAATGTGAATGCCCAAGCTTGAGTTTGTTTAGGAGGTACTCTGCATAGGGAAGGAGCAGTAGCAGTGATAGTAAATTGGTTACATACAGGAAGATTAATCAAATAACTGAATATATTAGAAATAACTTGAGCCAGGTTACTCATTATTAGAGAAATGAGTTGTATAGAAAAGAATGAAAGTAAGGAAATAAAAGAAAGCCAGAATGAGCCCTGTAGTAATGCACTGAAATTATCAGTATTGCTGGACATGTGTGAACATGCTGTGTACTCTTTCTACCCATTGAGAGGGCTTGGGGGTTAGTGGCCCTCCACAGCAGTGAGAGCATACCTAGTAAGCCACCTCTTGGATTCTGAATAACATTCTCTACAATGAAGAACCAGGGCTCCTGAAGTAATGGCTGATTCAAGTTCCAGGGCAGGGAAAATAAAACATGAAGTGTTTTCATGTTCCAAAAAGTAAGGAAATACTCAACAAATGATGGGAATATGTCAACAAGACACAGAAACCAGCTGGAAGGTTTTATTCTAGCCACATCTAGTTGAGCACCAAAATAAATAATAATTTTGAATTATAATCCTTTGGATAAAATTAAAACGCATCATTCCAAACTCATAAATAAATGAATGAATAAATGGAACATTTGAAGATAAATGGGATATTTACATAATTTCAAAGTAACTCCCCATGAACTATGTACTCATTTCAAGATGAAAGCAGCGTTACAGTGGAGAAGCCTGGCAGAAACCTTTTTCACCAGTTTATCAAAGCTAGCATCACTAAGAATGGGATAAATCGAAATTCCGTAACTCTTGATACTATGCAATGAGAACTCAGAATCAACTCACTTCAGTTATATTTCTGTCAAAGATGCGTAACCCAAGTCTGATGACCAGGAAATATTGAACTATCCTAAAATAAAGAATATTCTACAAAATAACTGTGCTATAATTCTCAAAAATATCAAACTCATGAAAGTCAAGGGAGGACTGTATAGAACGGCGTTGCACCCGGGGATGAAGCCGACCTGATTGTGGTGGATAAGCTTTTTGATGTGCTGCTGGATTTCGTTTGCCAGTATTTTATTGAGGATTTTTGCATTGATGTTCATCAGGGATAGTGGCTTGAAATTTAATTTTTTTTGTTGTGTCTCTGCCAGGTTTTGGTATCAGGATGATGCTGGCCTCATTAAATGAGTTAGGGAGGATTCCCTCTTTTTCTATTGTTTGGAATAGTTTTTAGAAGGAATGGTACCAGCTCCTCTTTGTACCTCTGGTAGAATTCGGCTATGAATTCATCTGGTTCTGGGCTCTTTTTTGGTTGTTAGGCTATTAATTACTGCCTCAATATCAGAACTTGTTATTGGTCTATTCAGGGATTCGACTTCTTCCTGGTTTACTCTTGGGAGGGTGTATGTTTCCAGGAATTTATCCAGTTCTTCTAGATTTTCTAGTTTATTTGCATTAGAGGTGTTTATAGTATTCTCTGATGGTAGTTTGTATTTCTGTGGGATCAGTGGTGACATCCCCTTTATCATTTTTTATTGTGACTATTTGATTCTACTCTCTTTTCTTTATTAGTCTGGCTAGCAGTCTATCTATTTTGTTAATCTTTTCAAAACACCAAGTCCTAGATTCATTGATTTTTTTGAAGGGTTTTTCATGTCTCTATCTCCTTCAGTTCTGCCCTGATCTTAGTTATTTCTTGTCTTCTGCTAGCTTTTGAATTTGTTTTTCCTTGCTTCTCTCATTCTTTTAATTGTGATGTTAGAGTATCGATTTTAGATCTTTCCCGCTTTCTCCTGTGGGCATTTTAGTGCTATAAATTTCCCTCTGAACACTGCTTTAGCTGTGTCCCAGAGTTTCTGGTACATTGTGTCTTTGTTCTCATTGCTTTCAATTTTAGTATATGTGTGCTGAAGCAAGCACGTTTTCATTGGTTTCACAGAACTTATTTATTTCTACCTTAATTTTGTTATTTACCCAGTACTCATTCAGAAGCAGGTTGTTCAGTTTATGTAGTTGTGCAGTTCAGTTTATGTTCAGTCTATGTAGTTGTGCAGTTTTGAGTGAGTTTCTTAATCCTGAGTTCTAATTTGATTGCAGTGTGGTCTGAGAGACTGTTTGTTATGATTTATGTTCTTTTGCATTTGCTGAGGAGTGTTTTACTTCCAATTACGTGATCAGTTTTAGAATAAGTGCAATGTGGTGCTGAGAAGAATGTATATTCTGTTGATTTGGGGTGGAGAGTTCCATAGAGGTCTATTAGGTCTGCTTGGTCCGGAATTGAGTTCAAGTCCTGAATATCCTTGTTAATTTTCTGTCTTGTTGATCTTTCTAATATTGACAATGGGATGTTAAAGTCTCCCACTATTATTGTGTGGGAGTCTAAGTATCTAAGAATTTGCTTTATGAATCTGGGTTCTCCTGTATTGGGTGGGTAGTTAGCTCTTCTGTTGCATTGATCCCTTTACCATTATGTAATGTCCTTCTTTGTCTTTTTTGATCTTTATTTGTTTAAAGTCTGTTTTATCAGAGACTAGGATTGCAACCCCTGCTTTCTTTTTTTCTTTCTTTCTTTTTTTTTTTTTTTTTTTTGTTTTTCATCTGCTTGGTAAATATTCCTCCATCCCTTTATTTTGAGCCTATGTGTGTCTTTGCCTGTGAGACGGGTCTCCTGAATACAGCACACCACAGCCAATAAACATATGAAAAAAGCTCATCATCACTGGTCAACAGAGAAATTCAAATCAAAAACACAATGAGATACTATCTCACACCAGTTAGAATGATGATCATTAAAAAGTCAGGAAACAAGAGATGATGGAGAGGATGTGGAGAAATAGGAACACCTTTACACTATTGGTGGGAGTGTAAATTAGTTCAACCATTGTGGAAGACAGTGTGGCGATTCTTCAAGGATCTAGAACCAGAAATATCATTTGACTCAGCAATCCCATTACTGGGTACATACCTAAAGGATTATAAATCATTGTACTATAAAGACACATACACACATGTGTTTATTGCAGCACTATTCACAAGAGCAAAGACTTGGAACCAACCCAAATGCTCATCAATGACAAACTGGATAAAGAAAATGTAGTACATATACACCATGGAATACTATGCAGCCATAAAAAGGATGAGTTCACGTCTATGCAGCCATAAAAAGGATGAGTTCATGTCCTTTGCAGGGACATGGATGAAGCTGTAAACCATCATTCTCAGCAAACTAACACAGGAACAGAAAACGAAACACCGCATGTTCTCACTCATAAGTGGGACTTGAACAATAAGAACACATGGACACAGGAAGGGGCACATCACACACGGGGGCCTGTCTGGGGGTGGAGGGCTAGGGGAGAGATAGCATTAGTAGAAATATCTAATGTAGATGACAGGTTGATGGGTGCAGCAAACCACCATGGCACGTGTATACCTATGTAACAAACCTGCACATTCTACACATGTATCCCAGAACTTAAAGCATAATAAAAAAAGTTATTTTTAAAAAAGAGCTAATTACACCCAAAACCAGAAGAACAAAAATCCTAAGTGATACTACATCTATTATGGAAATTAAACTTGTAATAATAAAAAAAAAAAACCTTTTCCACAATGTAAACTACAGGCCCAGATGGCTTCACTAATGAATTTCATCACATATTTAAAGAAGACATAATACGAGTAATGTACACTCTTTCAGAAAATATAGTATATGGGGATATATCGCATACCTTATGAAGTTAGCACTACCCTTATTCATACCTAACAATAGCATTACAAGAAAAGAAAATTAGAAATGTCCCTCTCAAACATACATAAAAACATTTAACAAGATATTAGCAAGTCAAATCTAGCCATGTATAAAAAGGATGATATATAATGAACATGTATCATTTTTTCAGAAGTACAAGGTTGGTGTAACATTCAAAACAATCAATGTAATTCACTACACTAACAATACAAGAGAAAAACCATATGAACATCTCAGTAGATGCAAGAAAAAATAACAAGTCTTTAGACAAAAAACTCTCAGGAAACTCAGTAGTGAAAGTAACTTTTCAATCCAATAAATGTTAGTAGAAACTTTAACCTAACATTACACTTAATGTTGAAACTCATTTCACCTAAGAGAAGGCAAGACTGTTACCATTTCTATTCAACATTGCACTGGAAGCCAACACAGCACAAAAAGACAAGAAAAAATAAATTAAAAACATAAATTTCGGAAAGGAAGAAGTAAAACTGCCTGTTTCCAGACAACACAATTGTATATGTGGAATACCCTACTCAAATGATACTATGAGATCCATGTACAAAAAGCAGTTGTATTTTGATGTAATAGCAAAGAACAATTGGGAAAATAAGATAACATTTAGAGTAGTATCAGAAACATAAAACATTTAGGATTAAATCCAAAACAATATGTGCAAAACTTCACAATAAATAGAAAGAAAAGGTATATAATTGCTACACTGACAACTAGAAAACTTTACTACACGAACTTAAAGGCACTGAAATAAATGAAAGATAAACTATGTTCATGGATTAACATACTTAATATGTTTAAGATGTTCATTCTTCCAAGTTTGTTTATAAACACAAAGGAATCCTTCTCAATGTTTATTTTGAAGAGACTATCAAGCTGTTCTAAAATTCAAGTCAAAAGACTAAAGATGTATAATAAATAAATATTGAAAAAGAACAAAACAGGAGGACTCACCCTTTATTTCAAGACTTACAATAAAGTTGCGATGATCAACAAAATTTCATATTTACATACACAGAGACAAGTAGAAAAATTGAACAAATATAGCTCAGCAATAGACTCACGTATGTTGTTGACAGATTTTTTACAAGACTCCAGTCAATTCAAAGAGAAAAGGATAATCTTTATAACAGAATATTTCTATGGGAAATAAATGGACTTAAACTTCTATCTTTATACAAAAAAGAAGAAAAATTCAAGACAGATCAAACGTTTAAGCATAAATCCAAGAAACATAAAGATTCTAGAATAAAACATAGGAGAATATATTTATGAATTTGGTGTGGGAAAATATGTCTTAGGCAGTGCAAAAAAAAGTCACTGATATAAAATTTTCTAAAATTATAATGTGGACTTCATCAATATTATCAATACCTACTATTAAGAAGACAGGATTAATATAACCAACAGAAAAGTCTTAGACTGAGAAAATGTTCACAGTACATAAATATGAATAAGGATGTGTATGCAGAATGTGTAAAGTACTACTACCTATCAACAGTAGTAAGAAAAATATCCAATTATAAAATGGGCAAAAGACTTGACTGACACTTTGCAGAAGATATGGAAATGTCCAGGAAACACATAAGGTAGTGTTCAACCACATTAATTATTAGGGAAATTTGATTTAAAACCACAGTTAGATATTACTTCATATTTTCCAGTATGGCTGAAGTTTAAATGTGATCAAAGTTAAATACAAATAAATATTTTTGTATGGAAATAATGAACAATAATCATTAACTTCACTTTATGGAAAAAGAATAATAGTAATTCAAGACAGATCAAACACATTGCACATAAAGTGCAGACCTATAAAGATTCGAAAACTATACATAGGTAATTATAACTTTGGTGTCATGAGTTGGCATGTGACACAGTGAGGTGAGGAGCAATTGGAACTACTATACATTGCTGATGTTAGTATAAAATTAAACAAGTTTGGAGAAATCTTCGACTATTTCCTTTAAAGTTAGACCTGCATCTACCCTGTGACTCAGCATCTCCATTCCTAAATATTTAACAGAAGAGTCAAAAAGAAACACAAAAGATTTTTACAAAAATGTACGTAGCAGTCTAAGTCTTAATAATAAAATAATTGAAAAGCACAAATATTCATCAACAGGAAAATGAATCAACAAAGTGAAGTTCATTAGGATACTGGAATACTACTCATTTATAAAAAGTAACAAACTGGTACATGTAAGAACATGGAAAAATCTTAGAGACATTATTCAAAGAGAACAAAACTGGAAACACCTAAAGGACATATTGTTTGATTTCTTTTAGTAAAATAGTCAATACTAAACTGTGATGATAGAAGTCCAAAAGTAGTTGACACTGTGAAGAGAGGTTTGACTGAAAAAGGTTAACTTTTCAGGGAAATGGAGAGGTTCTTTATCTTGTTTTTGGTGATGGTAACACATGTGTATATAATAGTCAAAGCTTATCTAACAGAAAATGTAACAAAAAATACATTTTATTGTATGTACTTACGCTTTAACTAAAAATAATATTGGCTGAAACATCATTTATAAAGGGGCTAGTTAGGGTAGCACCTTGATTTAGATAATTATTTTTATAGCTTGTCTATCAAATGTAGGGTACTGTGGCACTGAGTGGTGAGGAATGACCTCCCACAAACCCCCAAAATAGAGAAATAGAGAAAGGGAAAAGGACATAATGACTGTTTATGTCTTCTTCCAATTAATCAACAAATAATTTGTTGAGTATCTACCACCTCCTCTATTCTAGGCACCAGAAATAGAATGATAAATCAGATGACTCATTGCCTTCCCAAAGCTTCTAGTGGGGAGAAAAATAGTTCAATTCAGAGATTCTGCCTGAATTGAACAAGGGAAGTCTACACTGAGAAGATGGCATTTGAGTAGGCTCAAAGTGAATAATGGTGGAAGCCACTTGGAATTTAAGGAAAATAGATAAATTTAAGAATTTATTTTGATAGTGCAGATAAACTGTTTTTGCATATTATAGTTCTTTGCTTATTTTGTTCTTTTATGTAGAAATAATATAAAAATAAGAAAACTATGCTTTAAAATTTCTAGTAGATCATTATACTTTGTTAAAAAAGTAGATTTGGCACAGTATAAACATTGGAATGTGGGAAGATCTCATTATCTAATACATGAATGAAATTCTATTCTTACAAAACCAAGTGATGGTGCTTGGAAATCCTCCATGCACTGGTCAGCATTTCTCACACATGTGAGTGGAGCTAGGATTTCCACTCCCAGCATATGTTTAGTGTGTCACCCTGGACATCTGCTAATGTTGAACATCTGTTTTCTGTTTTCGTGGAAAGATGTTTAATTTGGAGTGCCAAAAAGAGATGGAGTCATTAGTTATTCTACAATGTGAAGCTATCCAGTAAATTGTCCTTGTTTGAGGAATAATAATATCAGAAAAGCTATATCCACTATAATTAATCCTAAAGTTTCCTTCACATTGAGAGTTATTACAGACATGAGTTTAAAAGAAAATGCCAAACTATGACGAGTCTCCGAGAAAAAACAAAAGTGATTTCATGCAGTATTAATCATACAGGAATTATTGTAAACTGGTATTTTTTGAACACTAAAAAACATATGTAAGTTGTGAACACAGGAAGATACTTATGTGTCTGTAGAATTAGCTAATATTTAAATTATGCTTAGTGTTGTTTGAATTCATTCATATTTTCTTGAAATGAATAGTTCATGTTGCTTACCCTCTATTAATTGGTTTATTTGATTTTTTAAAAATTAACTGTGACAAGTTATTGTCATGTTGAGCTGAAAACTTACTATGTTAAGTAATAGACAATATTCTAGAAGAGAAATAAGCTGTTGTACATTACATGCCTTTTATATTTGTATTATATGTGACAATGTGTGAAACCAGATTCACTATCATTTGAATTATTTTGATCATCAATAGGCCATAAGGTGCTATTACAGGTTTTTATATGAATAGTTGGAATGTTAAGTAGTATACTCCTTTTTTCTGCTTAAGAAATCTGTTTTTATATTCATATATTTAATCAAGTCCTTCTAAAATATGTAAAATGTAGTAGAAACATAATCACATCCTTCTAAAATGTAAAAATGCCCTTTTACATTTGATAACTAAAGCTCTGTGTTAGATTATTGGTAAGAAAGTTGTGGGTTTTTAATTTTTTTTTTTTTTTGAGACGGAGTCTCTCTCTGTCACCCAGGCTGGAGTGCGGTGGCGCAATCTCGGCTCACTGCAAGCTCCGCCTCCCGGGTTCACGCCATTCTCCTGCCTCAGCCTCTCCGACTAGCTGGGACTACAGGCGCCCGCCACCATGCCCGGCTAATTTTTTTTTTGTATTTTTAGTAGAGACGGGGTTTCACCGTGGTCTCGATCTCCTGACCTCGTGATCCGCCCGCCTCGGCCTCCCAAAGTGCTGGGATTACAAGCGTGAGCCACCGCGCCCGACGGGTTTTTAATTTTTATATGCATAGTATATACGCATTTATTCAACTTATGTGTAGAGTTACATTCACTCATGTTTGCAATTTGAATTTCAAACCAGTAAAACAAAAAGGATGATATACACAGAAGAAATGGAATAATGATCTTAGTGTCACATAGCAGTATAGAGATCATGTTGGTCAAATCTTTAATTTTAAAGTGGGGAACAAATATTAAAAAATCTCACCCCTCTGTTTCTTACTTGTTTACATTTCATAAAATGGTAGTGTTATTAAGATGCAAGAATGCCTGGGAAGACTATGTACTTGGAGTGGGGAGGGTATGAGTGTGTCTTGCTTTATATAAACAAAGCTAAATTCTTTATATATGATGATTTGTTACTGTAAGTACCAATACAACTATTTTTTATCCTGTTTTTCTGAACGTCTCACTGTATTCTTTACATTTTTGGATTGTTCCAATAAGTTATCCTATTTCTTTTTACCATGTGCCTATCCAATGCCTCTGCTATTATTTTCCAGCTGTCCACAATTCAACATGTCAAGGTTTGCTTTAATTATAAATTTAGTGGCAGAAACCATGGTATAGAATACTAAATAATTGGAAAAAGTGCTCATTTATTCAATCTAATCTTGTGTTGCTTTGTAGGAGGATGTCAAAAATGAATATTTGAAAAAGGAACAACAAAAAGAATGGAAAGATTTCAAGGTATAATAATATATACCAACAAAATAAATAGGATAGTTATTCTTTCCTTATAGCAGAATATATTAAATTAGTGATAACTTCAGAAAATATAAACATTAAGGGAAATTAAACTTTTATAATGAATGAATGTTAAAGAAAATATTTCTACTGAAAACATATTCTTTAGTCCTTTATATCTTAAAAGAACCTGTAAAATAAATTTGTAGTAAGTCCATATTTTTTCCTCCAAATTTAGAGGGAAGAAAATGCATTAAATACTACAGCATGCTAAGCAGTTTATGTATGTTGTCTCATTTAACACCTTTCACTATAATTGTTGGTTTTCTTATTTTATGGAAGAGGCCACTAAGGACTGGAGAAATTAATGAACTTGTCTGAGTAACACGAGTAGTTAAAATAAAACTGCCAGTAATCTGATTCAGTTTTGCCCAATTCAAACTATAATGAGTTCTTCACAATTTGTTGTGCTTTCTGCTATAGAATGCAGTTGGCAAGCGAGAATAATAAACTATTTTGTAATATGTATGTCAAAGGAAAAAAATATTGACTATGGTGATTTTAATACTGCTATGGGATTAATCCAAATTTTTGGCACTTTGAAAATTTGACTACCAGAATCATCATCACCATTGACATTATGTCTCATGTCTTCACCATTGCTTATCCAACACCTTCAGTAAGATATGCACAGTGGGTGAAACCCTTTAAAGATCTCAATTAACTACACCTTTAAATGTATTGAGAAACAAAATAAAGATAACTTGGAGACTTTGAAGCAGCTGAGAAATACAGTCTCTCCTGTCGTAGAATATACAAAAGGAATACAACATAAAGAGCTAAGATAATGTATTGTCTTTTAAAGAAGCAGCTTCTCTTTTATTTGTTTGGCTAACACAGTAGCTTAATATGCTATGAGATACCACACCATAAATAGAAATAAAAAATGGCAGGCAGAGATTTTAAATAGGGCATTCTTTCAAACAAATATACTCCGGTGGACTCCTTAGATAAATAAAAGGATAATCGTTTTTCAAACAGGTCCACCTTGGGCTCTGAGCCTGGAACACCATAGGTAAGTGCTGCACATCTTCAATGTGGCTTTAAGCCTCTTCCTCTCTCTGTGTCATGGGTGTGCAGAAAAGGGTAGGGACACTCACCCACTTAGTAAGAAAAAGTAGGGCAGGAAAACTTTCCAAATATTCGTTTCTGTTAAGAGGCAAACAATGAAACAAAAAGTGGGATGAATTCCCATGTTGAAACACCACCTCACATAATCATCTGCAATGATGCAATCTTTGGCAGACGGGCAGTTTGCTCTTGCCTTGATAAATTTCTAATTTTCTGTTCCTGGTAAGCTAATTCTTACAAGTTTGCATGTATTATTGTAAGTCTAGGGGACCTATTTAGTTCCCATCAGGGATCTGAATTTTTCCAAATATATTAATTTACCAAAATATGAAGCCTAAGCCTATTGTTGAAATATACACATACTGTTCCTTTTACATTCTAGTTCCTTCTAAAATAAAATGTCATTTCTTTACTCCTGTATGTCATATTAAATAAATAAAGAAAACATTTTACTACTTTCCTATTTTTCTTAAGAAAACGTACCAATTTCCTTTTTTAAATTACATGCAGTTTGGTAATTAATTTTGCCCCTAACAACATCTCCTGCCCTACTGAATTTCTTATGTTGAGTGAATGAACGAATGACATGCCTATCATCTGTAGATGCTATTACTTCTGAAGTGGCACAGAAAAAAATGGGCAATAACTTTGTAGCTGTCACCCCCAATCTATATGGAAGTAAGTTCCCTGGCAAGTCTGGGAGCTCAAGTTTCTTCCTTTATTCAAGCTGTTGTTTCTTTAGTGATACCCTGCTGTCAGTCACAGTGTCACCATATGTTTAGAAAATGATTCAGTGATCTCCTAGCTGGATATATGAGAATCTCAGATTTATTAAAGTTATTGTGAAAGCAATTTATGAAGAGCAATTTGCAGAGATTTGTCTGAAGATTGTTGCTCTTATCCCAAGTCCTAAAATCTGGATGATTTGCCCACTGTGTAAATTCACCTGAAACAGGAATTCTTGTTAAAGATGTCTTGTTACCTGGTATTTGATGATTGCTTCTTGGAGGATATCTGTTCTAGCACCAGGGATTTATCATGGAAGTCAGCCTTGATTTCTTTTTTTCCTATAGTGTATCCATCAGGGAATATTGGAAAAACTAGGCATTTAGAAAACATTTTTATGAGAGTAACTCCATCAGATTTCATAGTTTGTGGACATTAGATTGCACTAACAAGAATAGATTATGAGCTTTCATGTTCATGTTTTCTAGCCTACTAGCCTTAAGCAGTATAAGTAAGTATTCTATAGTCGTTTTTCTGATTGGTTCATAAGAACTAAGAAGCTGAGAACCAAAACTGTAACTAAGAAAAAATTGGAAAGAATATGGTAAAATACATAGTTGTGCACAGTGATGTGTTAATCGATGTTTACAAAACTGTTTCCCTCTACTCCCCCAAAACTCTTGATTTGTAGTATTTTCCAGTTTTCATGTTGTAAATAATCCTGTTATAGCTACTTACATGCAGCTGGGAAGAGATGCACAGAGTCAACCCTAACGGTACTGTGAGCCCACTCCAACACGCCACTGCTTCCTGTGAGATTGTGCACCTGTGGTGGAGGTGGAGTTAGGAGAGGTGGGGCAACCACTTAGACCTACTGTGGAAGATTAAGTAAAAGGTAGAAATTTGGAGAAAAGTATCATTATTGCTAAAAATAATGATATCAGAGTTGCTAACAACAATATCTGTATTGCTAACAACAACAAAAACATTTCCTGGATTTGCCATATAATCTTTCTATATTTTCTTGCTGGTTCTCCTAAATTAACTTTTCCAGTGAACAGTATTTGATGCCTATGCTTCTTGTTTATTTTTTCATTTAGACAGTATATACCATTCAGTCTCGCCACCCGGTGTCCCTGCATTCTTGTCTGTAATCAACACTTTTGCTCTTCTAAGCGAGTTTGAACTCTTCAATGAACCATTCAGCTTTTTGTGCATAATTTTCCCAAGGTTTTGCCTTTATGACCATCCTGTTGAGTTTAGTTTTCTTTTTTTTTTTTTTAATTTTGAGACAGAGTCTCGCTCTGTCACCACGCTGGAGTGCAGTGGCACAATCTCGGCTCACTGCAAGCTCTGCCTCCCAGCTTCAAGCGATTCTCTTGCCTCAGCCTCCCTAGTAGCTGGGACTACAGGCACGCGACACCACACCCAGCTAATTTTTGTACTTTTAGTACAGACGGCGTTTCACCATGTTGGCCAGGATGGTCTCAAACTCCTGACCTCGTAATCCGCCTGCCTCGGCCCTCCCAAAGTGCTGGGATTACAGGCATGAGCCACCTGCACCCGGCCTTGAGTTTAGTTTTCTTACTCTTCCAGCACAAATTCTATTTGGAGTCTGTTACTTGTATTTTCCTTGACTCCTCTTAACCAATTTCAGTCTTTCTTCAACCAATTCTAGTCTTCCTTCAAGCTACAACATCCACCATATTTTATAAAACATTCCCTGATTGCCCCTCACTCGCACTAATAGTCCTCTCTTAGTGAACACATATAGTCTATAATTTACAATTAGGCACTTGGTTATGTATTGGACTAATATTGCCTAATGTTTTATATAGGTGCTTCCCATTATTATTTCTTTTATTATACTTTAAGTTTTAGGGTACATGTGCACAATGTGCAGGTTAGTTATATATGTATACATGTGCCATGTTGGTGTGCTGCACCCATTAATTCGTCATTTAACATTACGTATATCTCCTAATGCTATCCCTCTCCCATACCCCCACCCCACAACAGGCCCCAGTGTGTGATGTTCCACTTCCTGTGTCCAAGTGTTCTCATTGTTCAATTCCCATCTATGAGTGAGAACATGCAGTGTTTGGTTTTTTGTCCTTGCGATAGTTTGCTGAGAATGATGGTTTCCAGTTTCATCCATCTCCCTACAAAGGACATGAACTCATCCTTTTTATGGCTGCATAGTATTCCTTGGTGTATATGTGCCACATTTTTTTAATCTAGTCTATCGTTGTTGGACATTTGGGTTGGTTCCAAGTCTTTGCTATTGTGAATAGTGCTGCAATAAACATACCTGTGCATATGTCTTTATAGCAGCATGATTTATAATCCTTTGGGTATATATCCAGTAATGGGATGGCTGGGTCAAATGGTATTTCTAGTTCTAGATCCTTGAGGAATCACCACACTGGCTTCCACAATGGTTGAATTAGATTACAGTCCCACCAACAGTGTAAAAGTGTTCCTATTTCTCCACATCCTCTCCAGCACCTGTTGTTTCCTGACTTTTTAATGATGGCCATTCTAACTGGTGTGAGATGGTATCTCATTGTGGTTTTGATTTGCATTTCTCTGATGGCCACTGATCATGAGCATTTTTTCATGTGTTTTTTGGCTGCATAAATGTCTTTTGAGAAATGTCTGTTCATATCTTTCACCCACTTGTTGATGGGGTTGTTTGTTTTTTTCTTGTAAATTTGTTTGAGTTCATTGTAGATTCTGGATATTAGCCCTTTGTCAGATGAGTAGGTTGCGAAAATTTTCTCCCATTCTGTAGGTTGCCTGTTCACTCTGATGGTAGTTTCCTTTGCTGTGCAGAAGCTCTTTAGTTTAATTAGATCCCATTTGTCAATTTGGCCTTTGTTGCCATTGCTTTTGGTGTTTTAGACACGAAGTCCTTGCCCATGCCTATGTCCTGAATGGTATTGCCTAGGTTTTTTCTAGGGTTTTTATGGTTTTAAGTCTAACATTTAAGTCTTTAATTCATCTTGAATTAATTTTTGTATAAAGTGTAATGAAGGGATCCAGTTTCAGCTTTCTACATATGGCTAGCCAGTTTTCCCAGCACCATTTATTAAATAGGGAATCCTTTCCCCATTTCTTGTTTTTGTCAGGTTTTCAAAGATCAGATGGTTGTAGATATGTGGCATTATTTTTGAGGGCTCTGTTCTGTTCCATTGGTCTATATCTCTGTTTTGGTACCAGCACAATGCTGTTGTGGTTACTGTAGCCTTGTAGTATAGTTTGAAGTCAGGTAGTGTGATGCCTCCAGTTTTGTTCTTTTGGCTTAGGATTGACTTGGCAATGCGGGCTCTTTTTTGGTTCCATACGAACTTTAAAGTAGTTTTTTCCAATTCTGTGAAGAAAGTCATTGGTAGCTTGATGGGGATGGCATTGAATCTATAAATTACCTTGGGCAGTATGGCCATTTTCATGATATTGATTCTTCCTACCCATGAGCATGGAATGTTCTTCCATTTGTTTGTATCCTCTTTTATTTCATTGAGCAGTGGTTTGTAGTTCTCCTTGAAGAGGTCCTTCATGCCCCTTGTAAGTTGGATTCCTAGGTATTTTATTCTCTTTGAAGTAATCGTAAATGGGATTTCACTCATGATTTGGCTCTCTGTTTGTCTGTTATTGGTGTATAAGAATGCTTGCCATTTTTGTACATTGATTTTGTATCCTGAGACTTTGCTGAAGTTGCCTATCAGCTTAAGGAGATTTTGGGCTGAGACAATGGGGTTTTCTAGATATGCAATCATGTCATCTGCAAACAGGGATAATTTGACTTCCTCTTTTCCTAATTGAATACCCTTTATTTCCTTCTCCTGCCTGATTGTCCTGGCCAGAACTTCCAACACTATGTTGAATAGGAGTGGTGAGAGAGGGCATCCCTGTCTTATGCCAATTTTCAAAGGCAATGCTTCCAGTTTTTGCCCATTCAGTGTAATATTGGCTGTGAGTCCAGCATATAAACAGAACCAATGAAAAAAACCATATGATTATCTCAATAGATGCGGAAAAGGCCTTTGACAAAATTCAACAACCCTTCATGCTAAAAACCCTCAATAAATTAGGTATTGATGGGATGTATCTCAAAATAATAGGAGCTGTCTATGACAAACCCATTATTTTTTAAAACGTATTTTAAGGTTCTTGTGAACAGAGACCATAGAAAATCAAATAGCCTTGAACATACAGGGAAACCTAATAACGACTCATTGTTAACTTGACTATAGAACTAGAAAAAATTAGTTTGAAAAATAAATGTTTTTAAATGCTTTTATCAGGTTTTGATTTCATAACCTTAAAATATTTGAGTCATTTTAGCAATTTGAACT
The DNA here is from genome assembly GCF_009828535.3 of Hylobates moloch. Taxonomy (NCBI): domain Eukaryota; kingdom Metazoa; phylum Chordata; class Mammalia; order Primates; family Hylobatidae; genus Hylobates; species Hylobates moloch. Next base: position 67,650,254 of record NW_026652284.1, read on the forward strand.
AAAAATTGATAGGATGATAACAGTAACATCTATTTTGCTCACTTGTATTCAGAATGGGTTTTTTTGGTATTTTTTGTTAATCTAATCATCTTTGAATGAAATATTAAAGTAGTATGAATCAGAGTAGAATTATGAGTCAGAGAAGAAACCTATTTTAGCATTAAAAAGCTAAAGCATATAAAACCACTAGAAAAAAATGAGCATGAAATTACTTTTCAAAATATCTGAAGTAATCACTCCACGTTAGCTTACAAACTGTATTCAGAAATTTTTAATGTAAATATTCAATAGGTTGCAGAAATAAAAGTAGAAATCATGGACTCAGCTCTGGTACTTAGCTATGAGTTTTTCATGCATTAAATGGTTTTATGAATTTAGGAAAAGGAGTCCAGTGGAAAAATTGGTAGTCTAATTTTTAGTGGGCATACTAAATGATTAATAGTGTCTGTTGCAGTTTATTAGGCTTATTTTAACCAATGTTGATACTTCTTTTCAAGAAGAGACAGCATGGTCACAATTTATTGCACATATCCAATCTGTGCTACAAAAGCACAACTCAAATAACCCCACAAAAATACCCTCAGAACCAGGTCAGGGAACACCCCTGAGTCCTAGCTCCTTGAGAGGCTGAGACAGGATGATTGCATGACCAGGATTCAAGGCTGTAGTGAGCTATGATCATGCCACTGAGCTCCAGCCTAGGTGGCAGAGTACACTCCATCTCTGTAAAATAAATAAATAAATAATAACCACAAAGGGAAACAAAATACTCTCCATTCACTTATGATATAGTCTATAGTAAGTTATTTCTTGTCCATAACTCCAGAGCAAAAATCACATAATATTATGGAAAAAAATGTTAATCAGTATAAAATACCCAAATTCCCTAGTTGCACTTTTTTTTCTTATTGGCACATTTGTATTAATATTCATACCAGTTCTTTGGCCCTAATATCATACCTCTTCTATATCCTTTCAAGTGTTAGAAAAAAATGAAATTAAACATCTTTAAGCCTTCCTTTTCTGGGCTATATTGCATTAGTTCCTTCAGTTAACCTCATAAATTCTATTTTCCTTTTCTTTAATTATGTTGTTGCTGTCTTCTGGACCCTCAATGATTAGCATGAGACTACTAAATTAAATTTCACTTGTTATGCCTAAGTCTCTGTGTACCAAGTTATTACATTAATTGACCTGATGCCTCAGGCTAGTCTTCATGATTGAAATGGAATATATTACTGTAAAGTGAAAATTTTGTTTTGCTTATTATACCAACTATTGGTTGATCTTTTTATCATAAAATTTACATTTGCTTATTCTTCCCATTGAAATTATTATGAAAAGAAACATTCATCATTAATTCCTTAAGCTATATCTATAGCTCTTAAATGGAGAATTGATGCTTTTCTTTTTTTTTTCTTTCATTCCTCTCATTTTTTTGTGAACATTGTCTCAGGGTCGAACTTGTCCTTCTGTTTGTCTCTTCCTCTGAACATTAGGAATTTAGGCTTCTTGAAGAGAAGGTATCTTGTTTATAGAGGCATGTACAGTATAAAAAACAGAAATGATACATAGGCAGGCCTTCAGTAAGCATGAGTTAAATGATGAAAATGAATAAATCCTTGGATATTTCAAAATACATAGAAAATAGAAGAGTCCATGGGTGGGGCTAGGGGTGTAGCAAACACAGATTTGGCCAGGGACACAAAGTACCAGTTATGTAGAATGAACAAGTCTAGAGAGCTAATGTGTAACAGGAGGACTATAGGCAATAAAATTGGGAGACCCTTGAGATTTTTGTTAAATAAGTAGACTTTAGCTGCTCTTGTCACAAAAATAAAAGTAACTATGTGAGATGATATATATTTTAATTTGCTTCCGTATAGTAACCATTTTATTATCTATATGTATTTTATAACATCATGTTGTTAAACCTCAAATATACACAATAAAATTTACTAAAAAACAGGTGAGTCATTATTTCCCGAAATGTAAAAAAGAAGAAAAACTTTCATACAATTTACCGGTATTTATTGAGCACTACTCTGTGTCTGGCTAAGTAATCAGCAGTAAATAAAAATGAAACAGTTCCTGCTCATATAGATTTTCAGGGTCTGTCTAATGGGGAATATAAAAATTACAAAAATTATGTATCCCCAAATAAGTGTATATATAGCATTGTGAGATTTGCTCTAAAGGGTGCTGTAAAGGAAAATAACTAGGAATATGAGACAAAAAAACGGGTTCATCTGACAGTTTTTCCTTTGAATTATCTGAATCTCCTTGAGTATCTTAAGAATAAACCTATAGTCAATGGCTATTTTAAGATAACTTACATTTTGATTCCATTTCCTTAACACTTTTGATGATCCTTTTTTCACCTGTTTTCTTTCATGTGTGTGAGTGGACATATATATCAGGCCTACTAAATTATTTGTAGAGATAGTTGGGCATATAAGCTCTACCCATAGAAAGATAATTCTAAACTCTCACATTCACCACTTTTCTATCAGATTAAAATGTCTTTCAATTCAATACTAAACTTAAGATATGCCTACTAAGAGCAAACTATATATGAGGTGTTTTATTTTTCTAGCTTTATTGCTTCTTGTTTTATACTGCAACACTTGTTAAATGTGGATGTTTCTATTGTGCAGCTTTTTCTTTCAGAGGTTAGATTTTTTTAGATTTTAACATATAATGTGGAACTTGCAGAGTAGTAACATTATATAATGAAGGAACTGCATTCTACAGGGAGCATTTGTAATTCCCCTATTTTTCTGTTTGTGAAAGAAACTTTAATGTTGATATTGTGCATTATAAATAGTAGTGTCTTATCTTGAATGTATATAGTTCTGTGATTCTTCCTTCAATGTAAAACCCCAAACAAATTCCATGAGTCCTAATATAAGGATGTAAGTATTTCCTCAGTTCAACTGTAATTCAAGAGTTATTTAACACAGTATTTAATGATATAGTACCTCTGTCTACATCGTACATAGGCCAAGTGTATTCATTATATGCAAAGGGCTAGTTTCCGTTTATCACTGGTAGGAGGATGGAATATTTAGGGATATAAATCAGGGCACTGAGGAAGAACAGCTTAATCAGTGACAGCTAGAAAGTCACTTCATATGAAATGGAGAGTACATTATTATCACAAATATTGAGGTGAGAAGCCAGGATATTAAGCCCCAGTGGAAGAAAAGGCTTAAAGTCCTTGTAAGGAGACAATGCTCTAGGGTTTGTTGTTTGCCTGGTTGAATATTTTGAATTTAGAAAACCAAGTCTGACATACATATGAAGGAAAGAATTACAAATGGTTTTATATAGCATGATTCAGCATGGAAAAGGCTAAGCCAGGCCACAAATGAAATATTTCGACAAGCACAATTGCAATTTGGAAGTCAACACGTACACCCCAAGCAAAGGGTGGCAACGGTGTTTGGCCCCTGAGACTCAATGTAATTTCTTAAGTATCAGAACAGGAAGGTGGGCTTACAAAACAGCAACCACATGGTAGGCTCATCAACAAGAGAAAGGCTTTCTGATCTCATCCTCATGGTGGGACGACATACCTGTGTAGCCAATAAAAGTCACAAAGTTGACAAGTGCTGCTTTGCAGAGTTAGGGTTGCATGGACTGGTCATTGCAGCAGGAGGCTAAGTCTGCTGGGTAATCTTTAAATTTCCAATAAGTTTTAAAATAAGTTTATCTGTATATGTAAGAAAGCTATAAGAAGTATTCACAAATACCTATTAAAATATATATTGTTATGGGCATATATGTAGAGGCACATCTATAGCTATAACAATATTATGCACATATTTAGAGTACTTCATTTTTGTCCTGAGTTCTATGCATTTATTGACACATTTGCCTTATATATTTTAAAGACAAAAAACATAAACTAAGATTGCAAATATACTGTTTATTTCCAGAATAAGAAAATCATTTGCCATCTGATGAGCACTGGCTTTTCCAATCTTTGAGCATCCAAACCCAAAAACTGCCTTGCTCTCTAGCCCTTACCATTACTGGCCTGGAGGTGAAACTCGTCCTCAGGTCTGGACTACTTTTCTGATGCTGAGCTTTCCTGTTCTTCAACTTCTGCTTTTGATAAAAGCCATTATCATCTGGGAAATATGAATGCAGTTTCTGGAGAGAGCTGAGCCCTTCTGAGGATGAATTGCCTGGTGGGCCAAGTTTTGTCATAAGAAACTCACAGGCAATTCACACTGGAATAAGTGCCTAAGGGTGTGGGAACATGTGGACAGATTTTTTTTTTACCCTTTTGTGTTTAACTTGGCATTCTTTGTCCTCACCGCTCACTGTATTGTTTTATAACAATGACATCTTCTTACAGGATTCACATGACTAGGGTTTTAATAGAAAAACCTGCTGGTTTTCATAAGACTTGGAAAGGACGGGATGGATAGGGAGGCTGTTATAAAGTTTTTGTCCATTTTCAAACCAAGCAATAAATCTAAAAAGCTCTGTGTCCGATGTAAACCACAAATGAAGAAGTGCTGAAAAGTGTTCAAATTAATTTTCCAGTGCAATGGAAAAATATACAAGTGCTATAATATCAGCTTCTGCAGTTTCCCTGTCTGCTCCCCAGGCCATTCCTCTTTCTCTCCCTCTCTCTCTGTCTCTCAAAAGATATGCCTTAATTTGCTGTTCACTAAGCTCATTAATTCCAATTCCTTTCTCAACTTTGTTGCCAAACAAACCTAGTCATATTGTCTAGCTAAAGAAAGATACTGAATACAACTGAGAGCGAATGAGGTCCTGATACATACTCTAACATGAATCAACCATCAAGACATTATGCTAAGTGAGATAAGTCAGAAACAAAAGGACAAATACATAAGATTCCACTTCTATGAAGTGTTTGGAAGGGTCAAATCTTTCTCAAATTCGCAGAGACAGGAGGAAAAATGGTGGTTACCTATGATTGGGGAGAGAGCAGAATAAGGAGGTATTATCTAATGGATACAGAGCTTCAGATTGGAACTATGACAAGTTTGGAGGTAGACTGTGGTGACGGTTACCCGACAATGTTGATGCCACTGAACTGCACACTTAAAAAGAATGAAAATAGTAAGTTTTATGTTATGTATATTTTACCACATTGAGAGAAAGAAAAAGAATAGATGGTGGTATAAGACAAGTTAATATGTTTCAGAACATTTTCTAGCACCCTATTTTTGGGAGAAGTATAATTTTCTTTTAATTTTTCCGTTTTCTCTGTCTGCAATAATTAAAACTTACTGGTGTAAACAGAATAAGTAATAAAACGCTATAATTCCAAGTCTGACATAACACCAGCAACAAATCAATAAAACTTAACTCTGACTATCCTTAAGACTTAACCTTTTTAAAAAAAGTGTATCTGACAAAATAAATTAGTAAGCATAAAAAGAATAAACTGAATGCCGCATCCAATTTTCCAGCTCCCAACAGCATTGTCTTTATAATGGGACTTCAGTGGGAGAATATTTACAATCAATCCAAGGAAGGAGAGGATATAGGGAAGCGTGTATGTGGTTGGTGGAAGATGAAGAAAAAGAAGGTTATCTCAAGAGATTCTCACAAAATTTCAAGAGGAATTGAGATCTTATATGTTCCACAAGAGAGAGGCCCTGGGCCAACTCCCTCATAGTACCCACTGAGGTAGCACACTTCTGGGAAAATTACTGCGTGGTGCACCTGTAGAGGGTGGACTGCAGACAATGGCATCTTTTTTTTAAATTTTATTATTATTATACTTTAAGTTTTAGGGTACATGTGCACAACGTGCAGGTTCGTTACATATGTATACATGTGCCATGTTGGTGTGCTGCACCCATTAACTCGTCATTTAGCGTTAGGTATATCTCCTAATGCTATCTCTCCCCCCTCCCCCCACCCCACGAGGGATGGCCACCCACAGTTAAGAGATGAGTGGGCTCAAAGCAAAGCATTTCAGTGACCATACAGAGAGACCAGGTATTCCTTCTCAAAGGCTTAAATTGCATCAGGCTCATAACATTGACACTATTGTGAATAGAATATTAGCGATATCCAAGAGTGATTAAATTCAATTTCCTATAAGTCCAGAGAGTGAATTTTTGGAGTAGATTAAATTTAATTGAAAAAAAAATAAAAGTAATGTTACCTTTTTGTATTCAATAGTAGCGTAAATTCTGGAACCACTGAATAAGTTTACTTTCCCTGAAACACTATTATTATGCTATCTATATATTAATGGTGTCTAACTTTACTTTAATAAATAGATTAATTTTATTAAGAAATGGGAGATATAAAATTTACAAAATATCATTTTGACTATGAAGTCAGAATTATGTTTTGTGCTAAAGTATAGTAACTTCTGTCAAACTAGTGTTCTTATTTTATTGTCATTTTTCTTCTGTCCTTTTACCTGGCTTTACTGGTCTTCCTTATTTTTATTGCTTCTTTTACTGTATGTTATTGCCAATCATTTTTGCAAGTATAGCAATATAAATAAAAGATATGGAAGTATAAATGAGTTTGACATTAATTCTCCCAAAAACCTGTTACTTCTATTGGTGTCTGCTTCTGAATCCATGATTTATATTCTCCATATTGATATATTTCTCTGACATTCTGCTATCCCTTTGGTCAACACAGTTCTTCCTGTCTAGTTTTCAGTTATTATTATCAGATAATAAATTTTGGCCGGGCGCAGTGGCTCATGCCTGTAATCCCAGCACTTTGGGAGGCTGAGGCAGGCAGATCACGAGGTCAGGAGATCGAGACCATCCAGGCTAACAAGGTGAAACCCCGTCTCTACTAAAAATACAGAAAATTAGCCGGGCGTGGTGGCGGGTGCCTGTAGTCCCAGCTACTCGGGAGGCTGAGGCAGGAGAATGGCATGAACCCAGGAGGTGGAGCTTGCAGTGAGCCGAGATCAGCGCCACTGCACTCCAGCCTGGGTGACAGAGCGAGACTCCATCTCAAAAAATATAATAATAATAATAATAGTAATAATAATAAGTTTTGTGGGCTTTTTGAGCTATTTACTTAAACAGGATCATGCTATATTTAGAGCTTTTAATTTTATGGTAACATGAAAAGAAGACTCAATTGGATTCAAATCTGAGCTTTACAACACTGTTGAGCTGTATGACTCAACAGGCTACTTAACACTGTTTTCATAGGTTCCATATATTCAGATTTCAAGAAACCATTCATATCTGTATGATATCATATATCTCTGTATTGTAAATCTATATATTAAGACTGCTTGTCACTTTCAGTGTTTACAGAAAAGTAATGTAAATGTATCCTAAACTATTTGGATTACCACTTTAAGTATCCACTTACTGCAGAGAGTCATTGTATCTGTTTTTAAATAGTACTGTTTTAATTACTTAAGTTTTATGGGGAAAAAGTTAAGAAATTTTGTGTGTAACTTTCTGCTTTGTACCAATTCGATGGAAAAACACTCTAATGGCAGGATGTTAAGTCCAAAAAATAATGTATCAATCCTTCAAAAGGAGAAATGTGGTATAATAAGTAAATTAACATACTGCATACAACAGTGTAAGCTTACTGAACTAGAAACAGCAACAAACACAAAATTATGCTCCAATAATAAGTACCATAGTCATTATCTGAGGCTGGATACAGTTTCAGCTTAACTATATTATCCCTCAATTAAATTAATATTAACATGAATATAATTGATTTCATAGTTGTTGATAGGGCATTCATTGCAAAATATTTCTGTTCCAAAAAGTAAAATCTAATTTTATATATATTATATATTACATATGTATTAATTATATATACATATATTTAAATGACATTGTAATTATTCTTATCATCCTAGGAGTGAGCCAGAGTTTTTTTTTTTTTTTTTATTAAGAACTGCCTTAGTGTCCTCATCTAAGAATCAGTCAGACACTCCTCATGCTTCAGGATGGTTATGAGCATTAAATGAGACAGTGGGCAATCAACACAAATTCATTTCTTTTGCTTGTTTATAAATGAGTTTACTCCCTGTGGCTTTTATTTTATTATCTGTTTATATAAGTAAAGTAAATATGAACAAAATCAAGTATAGACAAGATATGTTTTAAAAATATTAATGTAATTCTTCAGATTAAGCTAAATTTTGCAATAGTACAAATGATTGCCAAAACCTCAGTAACTTTCAACAACAAAGACTCACTTCTCATTCACGTGTCCAATATTGGTTGACTGCATTGTGCTTGGATGCAGAGTATTACATTAATGGGGAGAAAAGACAGACAGTGCAGGAATGACTTGATGGCTGCTTCATATAAATGGCATACCACATGTCTCCTCTCATTGCATTGACCAAAGCAAGTTACACAGATACCCTTGGCATGAACGTTGCAGAGAAGTCTAAGCCTCTTCTCTGTAGGGCACCATAGAGATGTACCCATATGGCAGTCCCAAAGAGAAGGCATCAAACATTAAATTGATTATACAAGCTAGTCTAGTAATTGAAAGAATTTATTATCTTAGCAAAATATAAAAATAAGGCAAATAATTTCTTGTTATCTGTTCAATATTAATAACAGGAAGATAAACCAACTACCACATGTAAAGAGTTTAAGGATCTCAGAAAAAGCATGCTTTATTAATACAAAATTATATTCATTTTTCCCCATATATTTGTTTTTAAAACTTAAAAATTAGCCTCACACAGAAATAATTTATAGATATAAACATTGAAATAGTTTCTTAAATAAAAAAATTCTGTAGAAATTGTATTTTCTATATATTTTGCTAAGGTGAGAATTCTATCCTTAGAAGTTCTATGAATTTTTGTTTCTGTTTTTTTTCTATTTCTTTTTATATAGAATTCAAGCTAATAATACTATTATAAGCCTTAAAGTTTTGGGATGATAGGGTTAATTATTTTTAACAATCTTTTTTTCTAGGATAAGACTGTGAAAAACTCTTTATATTATAAAGGAATTATTCCAGGCTTTGGAAAATGGGACCATAACTGGAGCAGCATTCCTAGGAACCTCAAGGACACTCTAGTAAATTATTAAAAATACCAGCTCGTAAGAAGCTGGGGATTTCAGCATGGATTATTGAATTTTTTTTAGTTTTTCATTTGAAATTACTGTAACGGTCTACCAAATTGCCTTAACCTTTGTTTTTTCCTGCATATCAACTTCCTACTAATTTATTTATATAAATTAATTTTCACATATATTTTAGACAACTAAATTTTTCTTCTATTCATTTTTCAAGTTCCTTTATTAAGGCCTTGTATCATAAAAGGAGATAAAAATATCTTCCATAACAACAAGTTTTAAAGGGCCAAAGATTTTTTTGTTTGTTTTTTTTTTATTATTATACTTTAGGTTTTAGGGTACATGTGCACAATGTGCAGGTTTGTTACATATGTATCCATCTGCCATGTTGTTTTGCTGCACCCATTAACTCGTCATTTAGCATTAGATATATCTCCTAATGCTGTCCCTCCCCCCTCCTCCCACCCCACAACAGTCCCTGGAGTGTGATGTTCCCCTTCCTGTGTCCATGAGTTCTCATTGTTCAATTCCCACCTGTGAGTGAGAACATGCTGTGTTTGGTTTTTTGTCCTCGCCATAGTTTACTGAGAATGATGTTTTCCAGTTTCATCCATGTCCCTACAAAGGACATGAGCTCATCATTTTTATGGCTGCATAGTATTCCATGGTGTATATGTGCCACATTTTCTTAATCCAGTCTATCGTTGTTGGATATTTGGGTTGGTTCCAAGTCTTCGCTATTGTGAATAGTGCCGCAACAAACATACGTGTGCATGTGTCTTTATAGCAGCATGATTTATAGTCCTTTGGGTATATACCCAGTAATGGGATGGCTGGGTCAAATGGTATTTCTAGTTCTAGATCCCTGAGGAATCGCCACACTGACTTCCACAATGGTTGAACTAGTTTACAGTCCCACCAACAGTGTAAAAGTGTTCCTGTTTCTCCACATCCTCTCCAGCACCTGTTGTTTCCTGACTTTTTAATGATGGCCATTCTAACTGGTGTGAGATGGTATCTCATTGTGGTTTTGATTTGCATTTATCTGATGGCCAGTGATTATGAGCATTTCTTCGTGTGTTTTTTGGCTGCATAAATGTCTTCTTTTGAGAAGTGTCTGTTCATATCCTTTGCCCAGTTTTTGATGGGGTTGTTTGTTTTTTTCTTGTAAATTTGTTTGAGTTTATTGTAGATTCTGGATATTAGCCCTTTGTCAGATAAGTAGGTTGCAAAAATGTTCTCCCATTCTGCAGGTTGCCTGTTCACTCTGATGGTAGTTTCTTTTGCTGTGCAGAAGCTCTTTAGTTTAATTAGATCCCATTTGTCAATTTTGGCTTTTGTTGCCATTGCTTTTGGTGTTTTAGACATGAAGTCTTTGCCCACGCCTATGTCCTGAATGGTATTGCCTAGGTTTTCTTGTAGGATTTTAATGGTTTTAGGTCTAACATATAAGTCTTTAATCCATCTTGAATTAATTTTTGTATAAGGTGTAAGGAAGGGATCCAGTTTCAGCTTTCTACATATGGCTAGCCAGTTTTCCCAGGACCATTTGTTAAATAGGGAATCATTTCCCCATTTCTTGTTTTTGTCAGGTTTGTCAAAGATCAGATAGTTGTAGATATGCGGCATCATTTCTGAGGGCTGTGTTCTGTTCCATTGATCTATGTCTCTGTTGTGGTACCAGTACCATGCTGTTTTGGTTACTGTAGCCTTGTAGTATAGTTTGAAGTCAGGTAGCGTGATGCCTCCAGCTTTGTTCTTTTGGCTTAGGATTGACTTGGCGATGCGGGCTCTTTTTTGGTTCCATATGAACTTTAAAGTAGTTTTTTCCAATTCTGTGAAGAAAGTCATTGGTAGCTTGATGGGGATGCCATTGAATCTATAAATTACCTTGGGCAGTATGGCTATTTTCATGATATTGATTCTTCCAACCCATGAGCATGGAATGTTCTTCCATTTGTTTGTATCCTCTTTTATTTCATTGAGCAGTGGTTTGTAGTTCTCCTTGAAGAGGTCCTTCACATCCCTTGTAAGTTGGATTCCTAGGTATTTTGTTCTCTTTGAAGCAATTGTGAATGGGATTTCACTCATGATTTGGCTCTCTGTTTGTCTGTTATTGGTGTACAAGAATGCTTGTGATTTTTGTACATTGATTTTGTATCCTGAGACTGCTGAAGTTGCTAATCAGCTTAAGGAGATTTGGGGCTGAGACAATGGGGTTTTCTAGATATACAATCATGTCATCTGCAAACAGGGACAATTTGACTTCCTCTTTTCCTAATTGAATACCCTTTATTTCCTTCTCCTGCCTGATTGCTCTGGCCAGAAGGACCAAAGATTTTTAAGTAAAATGATTTCTGATGCATAAATCCTAACTAGCGATATTAAAATAAAATAACGTTCTTTGGCGTATTAGAGAAAGTATAAAATTGAAACATTTTTGTTTCAAACTATTTTTAGTTTGCTTTTGCTTTTCAAAACTATGAAACAAAACAGTTTTTCTTATGTTTAGACTTGTTCACAAAGCAAAACGTATTTGCCATGCAGTTCATACTATATGTGAGCAAGGAGAATGTCTACGTAATATACTACCCCAAAAAAGTATTTATTATTTCATGAATTCAAAATTACTCATGATTCTAATTTAGCCTATTTTAAAATTAATGCTACTATAACTCTTCAATCATTATCATCACCATTTTGATACATTTTCTTTGATGTCGCGAGTCCTTCCAATTCCTATAATGTATCCTTCTGTTAAAGGGCCTACAATGTCTCTTATTGTTTAACCATTTGATATTCAAAATTATTATTTCTGGTTAGACTTGATTTAATGCTTCACAGTAATAGCTTATCCATACACTCTCTGGAAAACTTCTAATATAAGCATAAATAATGATAGAGATGGTAGAGATAAAAATATCAATAGAAACATAAAAATCTAATTTGGTTCATCATCCCTTGCAAGAGGGAGGAAATTTTTCTAATTTCTCAATTTAATTAGGGTGAGTTTCAAACTGAGTTTCACACTACATGTTATCTATATAATAAAACATTTTAATAACACCATTTGACCATTCCAAATATCTTCAAATACAAAATGGTTTCAAATTCTTTCAACATTTGTAACCCAAACAAACATAATTTGATCTAAAATCATACAAAGTTATGACACATAGAACTTTCATAAGCAGTATAAACACTTATGAAAGTGCCACATAATTGTTAGCAATTCCTACACCAGAGGCTACTTGTCAGGAAATTTTAAAAGATTATGTGGTAAGTGGTGAGATCAAGACCAGCTTGATGGTTATGATACCTGTGCAATAGCACAGGGCTTCGTGCTTGGAAAATCTCATGCTTGGTTGAATGTTTTTCTGTCACCACCTTGAAATTCTGAATTTATTAGTAATGCCCCCCACATTTTCATGTATAATTTTCATTGCTCTGGGAAAATTATATAGCTTGTCCTGAGTGAGACCTACATCATGGTTAGCCATATATGCCATATTGGGGTCTTGGGTTTTGTCCTGTCAGGCCTACATGTCACAGAGTCACAGAATGGTTTTATGTAGGCAAATGATGCCATCATATTTATGTTTTCAGAAGATCACACAAGTGGAGACACTAGAAGCAAGAACACAGTAGGAAAACCATACCAATCACTCAAGTGAGATACAATGAGAACTTGAACTAAGCCATGCTAGTGCAGTTAGATAAGTAAATGCAGATTTGGAGATATTTAGAAGAAAAAATTGAAAGGGCTTAGGCCAATCATAGGTAGAGAGGAAGCAAGAGGATTCTATTGTTTCCACTGAGTTGCTTTTACATATATTGACCATTTAACCACTTATGATGAGAAAGTCTGATTAGTTCAAATATCCTTAGATCTTCTGATAATATAAGTGTCAAACTTATCTCTACCTCTTTTCATCCATATGTAATTCTGACAAAGGGCAATCAAAAATGTGGAGAACTATGAAAACCAGATCTATTTGGAATCTTGTAGGAATTCAGATTTAATCTAGTTGCAGATTTAGTTGTTTTCAAAGAAGATAGAGCCAGAGATCGAGCCGGAGATAGAAACCAAAAATTGTGTTATTTATAAATAACACGTGTGTGTGTGTGTGTGTGTAGACAGGCAGATAGATAGGTTTCTGGGAATTTTGTTTTTGCATTTCTTCTTAAAGCAAAGAGTAACCTTCTTCTATCAAAGTAAAATGCACAGTCCACTTTTGTTCTGCAACCCAATCACACTAACGTAGCCAAATATTTTCTTTCCTTAGTTATTCTCTCTTCTTTGCTGTTAAGGTCTTCCTCCATACTAGATAATCAACATCAGCATACAACCTTTCAGCACGCTGAGCCTTCTGATCTACAGCCATAAAAACCCCCAAATCCCTCTTTGCCAATCATGAACCCTCAGCTAACTTCACTGTTCGTAGAATCCTCTTTAGCACTGTCTCCATTCCCCTGTCTCCCGTTCACACATACATATTATGAAATATTCAAATACATGAATACAGGAGAAAATAATGATATAAATGATATTCATATGCTTTGTACTCCAATTTAAGAAAGAAAACTTTGTAAGCCCTCTTTCAAACAGAATTGAAATCAGTAATTAGTTAGCTAATGCAAAAAGTTAGCTAAATTAAAAATTATGGAAAATTATATGTACATATATCTTAAACATTATAATCTTAAAACATATTATGCATACTAATTTGCCAGATATTAATGTATCAGATGAGTCCCACAACTGGGAAATTGACATTCTGCGTCTTCTTTCTAGCATGAACTACAATCAGAAGTACTGTGCACAACTTCCAAGGCTTTTTTAAAAACTCAAGTAGAATAAGAACTTAAAGAAATTTTCAATGTGATCTAAAAGCAGGGAGCATCTTTATTTTTAAAGATTTTTTTCATCTAAAACGTCTAAATGTATTATCTGGTTTAACCAACAATTGACACAGTGGCAATATTTTAGAATTCATCATTCCTTTTTGTAAAGATTTCAAAGGTATTCAGCAAAATTTCCAAGTAAGTAACATTATCTTTACTGATAATATTAATTTATGTATTAAGTATTCAAATTATACATTTGCGAGTGTATTACAAGCTTTACAAAGTTTGCACTTTTGTTCTGCAACCTAATCATGCTAACTTAGCCAAATATTTTCTTTCCTTGGTTGTTCTCTGCTTTCTTTGTTATTAATATCTTCCTCTATACTAGATAAACTACATCAGCATACAATCAGTTAGCTAATGTGAAAAGTTAGGTAAATTAAAAAATTATGGAAAATTATATATACATATATCCGAAACATTATAATCGTAAAACATATAATGCATATTAATTTGTCAGATGTTAATGTATCAGATGAGTCCCATGATTGGGAAATTGATATTCTGTGTCATCTTTCTGGCATGAACTACAATCAAAAGTGCTGTGTACAACGTCCGAGCTTTTTTCAAAATCAAATATAAAAAGAAGTCTACTTGATTTTGCCAATGAGTGTAATGGGAGCCTTCTATCTACATACACTTTAGTTTGCTTTGGTTTATTAAATTGGTTTAATCTAGTCATAGTATTAATCACTATGTTTTACATAGGATGTGGAGAGCATTGGTTAATTTGATGAATATATTAACAGTGATCAGTTAAGAAAGTCTTTGCTATAGTAATAATTAACATAAATGAGCACTTATGAGCCTTCAAATGAATCGACTCATTTAATTCTCTCAACAACCTCATACAGTAAGTTCCATTATTATTCCCTACTTTACAGATAAGGAAATGGAGACACACATAGGTTAGTATTTTAGTAAATGTCAACTTTTTTGCTGCTCAATTTGTTTCTCAGTTTGTTATTAACAGGAAGCATAAGGAAAAGGCTAGGCCATAATAAACAAACTAATTGATGTTTACTTTGCCAAGGCCTCAGTATGTCCCTACGTGAAAATAAAGCAAAGTTTTTGGCTATATCATGTGATCTTATTCATTATGGTAACAAAGGAATTTTGTGGTTGCTGGAAGTTTGTATGATCCTTCAGTACCATCTCCAAGTTTAGATTTGTGTTTTATCTGAAAATACAGTAAAAATGGAGACTTTCACTAGCATTCTACTGCTTTTCTGTTTTAATTTCTTTTACAGCATGCTGTTTCATACCTTCGCTTTATAAATAATGCAGTCCTTGGTACAGTTCTTTTAAATCTTTCATGCTTACAAAACCATAAAAATATATCAGATCATGTACAAATTGCTGTCTGAAGATGCTTTTCAAGCTCTTGTATTATAAATGAAATAAGATACAGGAGTTGATGCCTGTTCACATAAATAGAGAATATTGACAGTATAAACTGGTTTGAATTACCATGAAATTATAGAATTATAAGATAATAGATATATAAGGGCCTTGAGAAATGTTCTGTTCAAGCTGCCTGCCTTTAGGCAGGTAAACATCTGAAATACTTTGTAAAAATATTTTCTTAGTCTCTTTATGAATATCTTCAAGCAGAAAAACTCCAGAACCTACCAGAGTGCCCCATTTGAATGATTTTTGTCTTAAAAATGAGGGAAAAATGCTTTACTTATGTACAACCTCAATTGCTCTTCATTTCTTATTTTGTATTATTATACTTTAAGTTCTGGGATACATGTGCAGAATATGCAGGTTTGTTACATAGGTATACATGTGCCATGGTGGTTTGCTGCACCCATCAATCCATCATCTACATTAGGTATTTCTCCTAATGCTATCCCTCCGCTAGCCTCCCACTCCTCAACAGGCCCCACTGTGTGATGTTCCCCTCCCTGTGTCCACGTGTTCTCATTTTCAACTCCGACTTATGAGTGAGATTGCTCTTCGTTTCTATTAAGCCATTATTCCTTCTTTATTTCCTGTCCTCTTTTCATCTTTCTTTTTAGGAATTCATTGTTTTTTCTCTTCATATTTCTTTTATTATTATTATTATTATTATTATTATTATTATACTTTAAGTTTTAGGGTACATGTGCTTGTTAGGATATCATTTTAAAAAAAAATTATTTCTTAATTGTCTTTGTCTGTAAGTTTTTAGTTTCAAAAATAGAATAAACAAAATGGAAAATTTTACCAATCAGTTATTGTAGAATAATGTCACACAGTAATATTGAGTTCAATCATTGTGGATTCTGGTGATTTTTAACAAAATCTAATTGAATTTCACTTTCTTTCATACATTCCCTCCCATTTTCTTCTGAACTTAGTTTTTCCACTATATTACCTATAATTTTGGGGTCTCTTATTCAGAGATCAGGGAGGCATTTTTTTCTTTGACCTGGCCTTAATTAATGTTTTCCTTTCATAAAAGGTCAATAATAATATAAATAATTTTGTTATTTTTTTCAACAATTCAGTTTTAGTTTGTACTCATGGTAACACTGATTACAATAACAGGGCTTCACATATAGTCTTCTCCTAAGTATAAACCTTTGTTTCAAAATCTTAGCATTTGAGAGCTTCAGTCCTTAGAGGAGTGTATACAAGAGGTTTGCCATGGTAAATCCTTGCTCTTATTTTTTCTTTCTCTCTTGTATTATTCACTCTGGAAAGCTAGACGTTATGTTGTAAGCAGCCCTATGGAGAGTCCTGGGGCCTCTGGGCAACAGCCACCAAGGAACTAAAACCCTACCAACAACCAAGTGAGTGATCTGCCAAGTGCACCTTTCAGCCCCCATTGAGCCTTGAGACAGCGGCAGCCCTGGTAGACAACTTGACAGCAACCTCATGAGAGACCTTGAACTAGAACCACCCAAGCCACTCCCAATTTCTTACCCTAGGAAGAGTTGAAACAGTATATGGTTTGTTGTTTTGAGCCACTAATTGTGGGGGGTAATTTGTTACAAGGCAATGATATCTAATATAGAGGTGGTTAATTCTATTTGTTTTTATATAAGCCTTTTGTTTTTTGTTTCTTTTTAAAAATATTGTATAAAGAACATGTGAAAGTATCCATTGTTAATAGTATAAGCATTTTATAATATACTTCTATTACCTGAAAATGAAACCCCATTTTTCTCTAGAGCATTTATGACTTAAAAAAAAAAACAACAACAGTACTTTTATACATTCAATTCCCATTCTTGTTTCCAGGAACACACCATATGTATAAATACAAAAACTACATGCAGCCCAGATGAATTAGGGCAGTGTCAAAGAGTTGCATAGAAGCAAGGAAAATAATTTACAGAAAAATAATTATGGAAAATATTTAATCAGTAGGTTAACTGGGATACAGGTAGTCAGCTCTAGAAATGCTGACAAAATAAGATTCCAATAGAACAGCTATAAAGCGGAATTCTTTTTTTAAACATTCTTTATTCAACAAATATTTGCTTAATGCCTATCAAGATGCCAGATAGTTATCTAGGATGTAGAAGTAGAAGACAAAAAACCAAATTTCCTCTCTGGAATTTGTATTATAGCACCTCTGAAAGGAAATATATACGATGGTAAAAATGATGGACTGTAGGCTTGGAGTACATGAATTTTGGATTTACTGTTAGTATGGTAGGAAATCACTAGAGGGCTTTGAACAAGAGGTTTTCATCAACATGATTTATATGTATGTATATTTATTGATACATTGTTTTATATAATTTCTAAAAGCTCAATATTTTTACTTACTTTTTAAATACTTTGCTTTTTTAGAGAAGTTTGAGGTTCACAGCAAAATTGACAGGAAGGTGCAGAGATGTTTCCATCTATCCCTTGCTCCTACACGTGAATAGCCTCCCACTTTATCAATATCCTCCATCAGAGTGGTGCATTCGATACAATTGAACAACTACATTGACAAATCATTTTCACTCAAAGTCTGTAGTTTAACATTAAGGTTTATTCTGGTGGTGTAGCTTCTGTGGGTCTGGACAAATGCATAATGGTATGAATCCACCATTATAATGTCATATAGACTATTTCCTCTACCCTGAAAACCTACTGTGATTTGCCTTTTCATACCCACTTTTCCCATAACCCCTGGCAATCACTATCTTTTACTGTCTCTATAGCTTTGCCTTTGCCAGAATGTCACATAGTTAAAATCATACCATATTTAGCCTTCCTTCATTTAGTAAAAGGCATTTAGGTTTCCTTTATTCCTTTTCCCGACTTGATAAATTCTTCTTTTTTTTTTTTTTTTTTTTTTAGTATTCCATTGTTTTGATATAACAGTTTACGTATCCATTTACCTTGAGAAGGACATTTTGATGGCTTCCAAGATTTAGTAATTAGAAATAAAGCTGTTATAAATATCTGTGTGCAAGTTTTTATATAGATATAAGTTTACAAGTCTTTTGGGTAAATACCAAATCACAACTACTGGATCATATGGCAAGAATGTTTAGTCGTATAAGAAACTGCCAAACAATCTTCCAAAGAAGTGATTATACCATTTAATATTTCTACCAGCAATAAATGAGGGTTTCTGTTGCTCCACATCCTTGCCAGCATTTGGTCTTTTCAGTATTCTGAATTTTCAGCATTATAAGCGTTATGTAGTAATATATCAGTGTTGTTTTAGTTTGCATGTATCTGATGAACTATAATGTGGAGCAGTTTTTATATGCTTCCTTTCTGTCTGTATATCTTTTGTGGCAAGGCATTAGTGAAGGGCTTTAGCCCATTTTTAAAATTGGGTTGCTTATTTTCTTACTGTTGAGCTTTGAGCGTTAAGGCGTATTTGTAGATATTGCATTCTAGTCCTTTATCAGATATATCTTTTTCAAATTTTCTCCAGTCTGTTATGTTTTCATTTCCTTGACAATGTCTTTCATAGAGCAGAACTTTTTCATTTTAAAGAAGTACGACTTATTCTTTCTTTCATGGATCATGCCTTTTAAGTTATAATTAGAAAGTCATCACCAAACTCAAGGTCATCTAGATTTCTTCCTGTGTTATATTCTGAGTATTATAGTTTTTATTTTATATTTTTGTTTGTAGTGCATTTTGATTAATATTTGTTAATAAATTTGAAAGATATGTCAAATTTTTTTGGTATGTGGGTGTCCAGCTGTCCCAGCACAATTTGTTGAAAAGATGACCTTTTCTCCATTGTATTTTCTTTGCTCTTTTGTCAAAGATCAGTTGACTGTATGTATGTGGGTCTCTTTCTGGGCTCTTTCTTCTGTCCCACTGATATATCATCTTTTTTTTTTTTTCTTTTTGAGATGCAGTTTCACTCTTGTTGCCCAGGCTGGAGTGCAATGGCACGATCTTGGCTCACTGCAACCTCCACCTCCCAGGTTCAAACAATTCTCCTGCCTCAGTGTCCCAAGTAGCTGAGATTACAGGTGCACACCACCACACCCAGCTAATTTTTGTATTTTTAGTAGAGACGGGATTTTGCCATGTTGACCAGGCTGGTCTCAAACTCCTGACCTCAGGTGAACCGCCTGCCTCGGCCTCCCAAAATGCTGGGATTAAAGACGTGAGCCACCACACCCTGCCATATCGTCTATTCTTTTGCCAGCACCACACTGTCTTGATTACCGTAGCTTTATAGTAAGTCCTGAAGTCAGTAGATTCAGTCCTCCAACTTTTTTCTTCTCCAACTTTGTGTTGGCTGTTGTACCTTTTGACTCTATATAAACTTCAGAATCAGTTTGTCAATATCCATAAAACAACTTGCTAGAATGTTCATTGTGATTGCATTGAATCCATAATTCAACTTGCAAAGAATGAACAGATTGATACCATTTAGTCTTTCTATCCATGAACATAGAATATCTCTTCGTTTGTTTAGTTCAACTTTGATTTTTTTAATCAGAGTTGTGTAGTTTTCCTCAAATAGATTATATATATATGTGTGTGTGTGTGTGTGTGTGTGTGTGTGTATATATAGAGAGAGAGAGAGTTAGATTTATACTTAGGAATTTCTTTTGGGGGAGATGCTAATATAGATGGTATTGTGTTTTTACTTTCAAATTCCTCATGTTCATTTCTGGCATATACAAAATTGATTGTGTATTATTAACCTTGTATCCTGCAACCTTGTTATAATAGCTTATTAGTTTTAGGATGTTCTTGTTGATTCTTTCAGATTTTTTTCATAGACAATCACATCACTGTGAAGAAAGGCAGTTTTATTTCTTCCTTCAAATAAGTATACTTTTTTCTTGCTCAGTAAAATGTGGAAAAAAGAGGTGAGAGGGGGCACTCTTACCTTGTTCACAATCTTAGTGCAAAAGGTTCTAGCTTCTCTCTATTATGTTAGCTGTAAGTTTTTCGTATGTATTCTTTATCAAGTTGAGGAAGTTTCTCTCTATTCCTAGTTTCCTGAGTATTTTTATGATAAATTGACATTGCATTTTGTCAGACACTTTTTCTGCATCTATTGATATGATCATATGATTTTTCTTCTTTTTTCCATCGATGAGATGGGTTGCATCAATTGATTTCTGAATCCTGAATCTTCATTGTATGCCTGTAATAAATACCACTTGGTCATGGTGTATAATTCTTTTTATACATTATTGGATTTGATGTATTAGCATTTTGTTCAGAATTATTGCATGTAATCAATTCATATTTTAAAAGTATTTTTGGAGAAAAACTATAGAAATAATTAAAGCAAGGCAATCAGAAAGGAAGCAGCTTCAATGACTAAGATGAGATGATATTGACCTAACTAGGGTTTTTGGGTGGAGCTGGTGAGAATTCATTAGATTAAGGATGCATTTTGATGATGGGGCTGATAGAATTTGAGGGTGGATAGATTGTGAAGTTTGAGGGAATTAAAGAAGACAAGAAGGACTCCCTAGCAAAGATTGCTCATGATTTGGTGAGATTCAAAGCTTAAATAGTTTCAATGGCCCTCTTAACTAAATAACACAACATTACAAATATAAAACTAGACCCTTATTATTGGAATGAGGTTTTGCAAACATAAGACCTTGAAACTTAGATTTCATTGGTTTCACAGTAAAACTGTTTCTTTTAGGGTTTTGCATGAATAAGAGTGAATGGGGATATACTTTTCTGATGTATGAAAAACTGAGGAAATAAAGAGATGTGGGTGGGAAATCAACAGTTCTGATTGGGATATATTAAATTCAAGATGCCTATAATCATCCAAAAAGAGGTATCAGTTTTGCTGTTGAAAATAGATATAACCTGGGGAGAGAAATTTGAAGGTCATTAGTTTGCAAATGGTTTTTAAATACATGCAACTTGTGATCACTTAAGAAGAATGGAGATAGAAGACTAGGACTGTGGATGGAGCTCTGGGGAATCTAAATAGAAATAGGCAATCAGAGGAGGAGCCATCAGAGTGGACTGGAAAGGAAGATTCATTGAAGAAGGAGGAAAAGAGGACAGTGAACTGTCTACTGTGGTAGCCAAATGAAAATACGTTGGGCGAGGAGGGATTTTCTTTCACTTATGTCAAACGCTACTATTAACAAACTAACAAAAAAAATGCACTTGTCTTTTTTCCTTTTTTTCTTTTCTGCTTGAAAAAAATGCAGCCTTGTACTGGAAGACTCAACACATTGTACATAAACTTATGTTTTTTAAGGAGTTTTACATTCAATACTGACACTTCTCTCCTCTCTTCTTGTCCCACTTATTTCATCTCTAAATCTAGTTTGTTTTCTTACCACGATGAATGGACTCTATTCTGTCACTTGAGTATACAAAAATATTCTATTTGTGAAGATTTTCAGGAAGAGTTATTTTCATTTCATTCACCTTCGTATTTCTATTTTTATAACATCAAACACCAGAGTTTGAAAAGCCTGTGTAATTCTTCTCCCTCTTTGACATCCTTTTAACATTCTTATTTTTCAGTTTCTCATGATTCAAAACTTGTTCTCTCTGTTTCTTAATCCCATAAAATTCTTTCTTGATACTTTTCCTATATCCATTAAATTTATTTATTTAAGAATCTTACTCTTCCTGAAAATTTCACAAATAGAATAATTTTGCACACTCAAGTGACAGAATACAGTCCATTCATTGAGAAAAGAAAACAAACTAAACATAGAGGTGAAATGGGTAAAATTCTTTTATTTCCTCAAATATATGATTGTAGAAACAAATGAAGAGCTTAACTTATGCTTATTTTGGATTTTTAGCTATTCTGTAGTTTTGTGCCTATTAACTATTTGTGGTGAGTGGGTTTTCTAATTATGAAATATTTACACAGATGAAGTATAGTAGTATTCTTTTGAACTTAAAAGAGAAAAGTAACTTCATAGGAAACCTTTGAAGTACATTATCAAATCTTTAACCTAGAAAGGAAGTAAATTGATAGTCAATTTTCAGCAACATATTGAAGTGGGCAATCAAAATTTGAGGAACTTAAAGTTGTTCTTTGAAGTCTAAGTAGATTACAGGAAGCAAATAAAGATCAGAAGATCTCTGTCCATCTTAAAGCAACCTACAAATAGGCTCAACTTCAGAAGTGCTACTCTGAATACCTGCCTCTTAAATTCTAGTTCAGTTTCTTAAATATCCCCTCTATTTTTCAGCTATATGTTCCTTTACATTTTGCCATTTTTCCATATCTGTATTTACCCTAATATGGTCTTTTAGCTTCAACATTCCTGGCTTGGCAGAGTGAAAGCCTGAACTTCTATTTCCTTGCCCTCTCCTCAGACAGCTACAAGAGGTCATTGTTCTCAGGAATTAAGTGACATTCAGGAGCTTCTAAAAGTTCCTGCCAATGAAGAGCTATAGATAAATGTACTGCATAAGATGTGTTACATGGGAAACAGCATATGCAGTCTATGTTTCCAAACAGTGAGAAGCAGCATCGTGTTCAACAAATTCGAGCCACCCATTAGGTCGAGCTGAAATGCTCTCTCAGGAAAAGTAGACCTAAGTTACAATAAAAGTTATTTTCATCAAAACACAAAGTTATTTGTCTATTTATCTGTATGTACTTTGAATTTTAACTGTTCTTAAGATGCCCATCTATGAATTTACTGGAGCATCACATTGAAAAGATTAGAATCTGCACTTGGAAAACTAATTAAAAAGAAGCTGTGTTACTGAAAGTGATATTGCTCAATTAGACATCACTCTAACTCCTGCCAATGAATTAAATACCACTCGTCTGTTTTACATTTTTTCTTGTTTTCCCCTCCTCCCTGATAAATATTTTTTGTTGTTTGCCCCCTCCCTGATAAATATTTCCTCATAGTTATTACACAAATGCCTAAACACAATGAATTCAAAGCTAATTTCAAAATTTACTTCTGAAAAATTTTTCTTCATCAGCCATTCAAATAGACTACCTTAGAAGAACTGCCTCATCTTGTTGTTGTGGTTCCCATGTTAAAAATTCCAGAAAAAAATCGCTATGTCAAATTTAAATCAGATTTACCTGGGCCCAACCAAATGTGTCCAAAACATGGACTATGAAAACATGACACCTCCTACAAATTTGGAATAGGAAGAATAGTAACGAACGCTCTTCCTGGAAATTGAGAGTAGTATCAGGATAAGTCAATTAGTGCTGTCTACTACTAGAGTCCTGATAAAGGTAATTCCACAAAGATGAGGAAGAAAGGAAGAGAAGTGAGTTTAAGACCCAATGAGAGAATGGCCGTAATACAACTATGCTTCACGAGCAACCAGCATCCAAAACACAAATGCAATAGGGTTCTCCATATCCCTATATCATCTCTTTTTCTCTTTGTATTGAAATCATTCCATGAAAGCTTTCTGTGGCAGATTGTATTTTTCAAAGGTAACCATATCAATATAACTTTCAGCCCACATGGTCTTATAATGTGAAGTTGAGACTCTTCCATCAAAAGGTCAAGTCTATGTTCCCATTTGAGCATAGGTGGTCCTTTGCAGCTGCTTTGACTAATAGAATGCAGCAAACATGACACTCCATTATTACAGAGGGTAGGTCGTAAGTGATCATAAGACTTTCATGTGCTGATCTCTCTTTCTTTTGCTCTTTCTCTTTCTCTTTCTTTCTCAACATGTACCTTAGGAATCTGAGCCAACATGTAAAGTCTTGCTACCCTGAAACTGCAATGCTTGAAATATTTGGCATGCCAGAGAGATATCCAAGGATATCCAGCTGTTCAAATCTTCACAGACCAGGCCCCAGATACGTACATGATAAACCTTAAAAACAAACCTAGCCATGGTGAAAATTGTACTCCACCTCATGAAAGATCTTGAGGCATCACTTTGTTTTTTCACTTCCTTAGAAGTGAAGCAGGTTCCAGTCATTGCCAGTTGCTGCTTCTTGTGAAGCACTTATTGCCTCCCTGTTATATATCATCTATTGAGGTGCCAAATGGTATTCATTCTTCTCCTAATAAGGCAGGTATACAGGGTAGTGAGAATGCCTTAGAAGCTGAACAATACAAAATTCTTCTTTAACAAGCATGGCGATTATCTGGAAATGCAACTCTATTAAAAGCTTACTAAGTTGTTGAATTAATTTTATTTGGATAATTTTATTGGATAATTAAAATCAGAAATTACATTGATACATAAATTTGGATTCTGTTCCTCTTCTGGCATTGAGCAACGAGGATGGAAGTCCTATTTATTTTTAATGCTCTAGTTTAAAAGTAGTTTATTTTATCTTGGAGTATTGGAAAATTAGATACTTCAATATAAAATAGAGCTGATTTTTCATGGAAGTCTGCCCATGACTGTAACCGGGAAGGGGTGCTAAGTTGGGGTGCTTAGTTGGATTATGAAAAACAGAAGACATCCTCAATTCCTCTGACTTTTCCAAGACAGCCACATTGCATTTTCTAATGTGACATAGTTCAACAGGCTTACCTTTCACAACTCAGCAAACATTATTTCTTTCGACCTTCAACAGTCACGGATTCCCAGCCATAGACAGGTCTCTCAGCAAAGGTCTATGCCCACTGAAGCTGCTCTTTTCTGTCTTCTTTCAGATGGGTTAGCTTATGTCATTTATCATTATTTTTTAGAACTCCATTAAAAGTCACACAAAGGAGCCATTTGGCATATAGCTTCAATCTCAGTGTGCATGATATATATAAAAAATGCCCAGTTTACCAACTGTTTTACGTGCACAACATGAAATACTATGTTCCACCCAAGAAAATAAGAATAAATATTTATAACGATAACTTAGCTAACATTTAGACTGCCAGACTTGATACTGAAGTATATATTTATATACATATGTACATATATTTAAAGCACTCAGCTGTATATATCAAGTATACATAATATTGTTTCAAGTAATTTAGTTTCTCTTGTATCTATGGGACATAGGAACTATTACTATACCAACTTACAAGGAAGGGAACTTAGGCTTATCCAAGACTAGCATGACCAACCATCTTGGTTTGTGCGGGACTGAGGAGTTTCTCAGTACAGGAGACTTTCAGTGCTAAAACTGAGACCTTCCTGGGCAACCTGGGATGATTTGTTACTGTATTTTCAGTTAAAACAGAGTTAAGCCCAGATTTTCTGAATCCCAAGGCCAAGAATAAGACTACTACCCATGTTACAAGGGATAGAGGGTATTCACTCCTTTCCACTCATTCTGACTTAATCATTTCCGTAATCTTGAGCCTCTCACTTGAAATGTTTAATTCTAGAAATCAATTTCTTTTTCAGTCAGGATTTGCTTTTGCTGGTAATCAAAACTCAACATTAGCTACTGTAATTCAAAGAGAAAGTTTTAAGAAAGCAATAAACAGCACTAAAGGCTAAAAAAATAAGATAGTATCTAAGATTAATTTTTAAATTAGTTTTAAAAAGCAGTTTTATAACCTTCTTGATTCAATACTTTTTCTAAAGTAGAAAGTTCAAATCTCCACGTTAGTAATGACTAAATCTGCAACTCCCTTGCTTAATATTTTTAAATTTCTCTAATAAGTACTTTAAATCTTCCAGTTATTTTTCATCCAAGCTCAGAATCCTACTCTGAGATTTTCTACTTTGCCTTGAAACGCCGCAGCTGCCTCTATGTGTAGAGAACAGATGGGGGTTGGGCCAGGCACTGCTAGATACCCCAATTCAAGCCTTAACAGATTGATAACTGAAGCTTGGAGAGAAGTTGGAAAGGGGAATTATAACACAAGACAATTATATCTCAGACATCACTTCTCTTAAAATCTATAGGGCAA
This sequence comes from Hylobates moloch, assembly GCF_009828535.3. Lineage (NCBI taxonomy): Eukaryota > Metazoa > Chordata > Mammalia > Primates > Hylobatidae > Hylobates > Hylobates moloch. The sequence goes on from NW_026652284.1 coordinate 67,676,430, forward strand.
GTCTAGTTCAACAGGGTTCCCAGCTATCTATCAATCTTTGCCTTCAGTGGTGACAAGATACTGAGCCCTGCTCCCTCTCAATTCAGAATCTCTCCCTCACCTTCCCCCTTCCCTGAGACCAGGTTGCCAAATACCAGGTAAAGCTAGGAATCAGTTATCACCTTAACAGTGACACACCCAGGAGAAATACCCCTTTATTGTTATGGTTACTTGATGCCTCACCATGTCAGACTAGAATTATCGGCTTGACCTTCACATATACAAAAAAGTTCAATGATGTATTTTTCAAATTAAGATCAGTCATCACCCAAAGTTATACTCTGCTTCTCACCATTAGAAAAAACTGCTACGAGGAGCATATATATATATATATATATAAAATTTACATGTTGTATGTACATATATACATAAGCATTTATATTTCATATATTAAATATAAATTAATTATACTTTAATATTTACATCTATAGTATACATATATATTTCTATATGTTTTATATATATATTTAATTCCCGTAACAGGAAGAAGATAAATTGCTATGATTTCAGTGAAAGCATCTGGAGAAAGTAAAAAAAAAAAACAAATTGCATTATGCTTTCAGGAAGCTTGACTTAGAAAATATGTACATTTAACATCAGCTCTTGGGGAAAGGTTTTTATTCAAGGCTATTTTGTTGTTGTTGTTGTTGTTGTTGTTGTTGTTGCTGTTGCTGCTGCTGCTGCTGCTGCTGCTTTGCTTTGAGGATATGAGAAACTTGAAAATATTACTTAGGTTAAAGGAAGACAGTAGTATTAGAGAGTGAAAGAAAGAAAGAAGGGCTTTTTGAGAGACAGGACTCACTTTCTATTTAGAAGTCACTAGTTTTCTCTTAAATGTAACAGTTCCAGGATAGGAGCAGAGGAAAGAAAATTTGATTATTTAGGCTACAGAATTTATAGAGCACATTCAGCACAATTATATAGGAATTAAGGGGATTTGGAACGGAAGAAATAATTATGGGCTCACCTAAAAGGTACAAGTAGAATAAAAAAGAATGCAGGGCCACCTAAGGAACTCCTAAGCTGAAAGAAAATGAAGAACAATGAGAACTGGAATTTCCATGCAGTCAAAGAGTATATCTAATGAGAATAAGAAAAATCAAAAGAGCTTGAAGAAGAATAGACAATGAACAGATAATGGAATATCCAAGTTTAATATTCAGAAGTTAGGACCCCTAAGAATCAAAGATTAAATTTTATTTATATATTATATTTTATTCACATGTCTATATCTAACTACTAGAAGAGTGATGTGATCAATACATGTTTATTGGATGAAAAGAATTCAATTTATTAGATTCTAAAAGTATAACAAGAATTCATTTTTGATCATAGAATAAAATTTTGGAATACTGCTTTGGGGACTTTTTAATATCAAGAAACTCCAAATTTGTATTAATCCTACATGAATCAAATGTTTTCCACAGATGGTACAGTTTTGCAAATTAAAAAAAAATCAAATAACAATTACAAAAGGTAAAATTCACTGTCACAGAAAATAATGACCCTGGGTTTGATATGACTCTGGAGTAAGAACCCCATCTAAATTCACATCTACCCTCTCAATATAGAGTATGTAGGCCATACATTTCAGCAGTTTATAAAGTTTATTTTCAGGAATGAATGCCAGTTTTAAATCAATTGTTTTTTTTTTTACTTTTAATAATCACTGAACTGACTAAAAATATTCTCCCTTGAGATTGTGGATTTTAATATAATAATCTGAATAGGCAAATACAATTAAGTATTTTACTAGTATGTTTTGACCTGCAAGTGAGAAAAAAATTCCTACTAAAATGTTTAATAATAATGATTTTTATTTTCTCACATAGCAGTAAATCCTTGGGTAGAAAAACTCCCAGAGTTCATAAATTCAGTGGCCAAAAACATACTATGTGCCCTTTCTGCCATTCTCAGCAGATCAACTCTGTCTTCAAAAGCTAAATTCCTTTAACAGATTTTTCCTCCTATTAGGCCTACCAGGTATTGTCCCCTGGATAAGGAGATGTGACCAGCCCCTGATAAAACATAAGTCCATATGGAAAAAGGTATTCACTTTGTGTTCCTGTCCTTCCCTCATCTTACAGTTTGGATTGAATAAATAAATAAAATATATATGTAATTATAAAATTTGCAATTAAATTATAATTATAGTAAAATCAATTATTTTATATAATTATATTTATAGAATCTCCTTTTTTTCTCAGGTTCTTATGATATAATGGAATCACACTAATTTAGTTGATCCATTTTTTCCTAAATATTCTCAGCCAAAAACATACATTTTATTCTCAAATAAATTTGGAAAACAAATATTGCACAGGGCACCTCATTTTTAGATGTTTTTAATTTCTTAGCAAAATTGAGGACTCTGTGGAGCTGTGGTTAACATCATCTGTTGCAAAACTTCCCTATTAACTAATATTAACAAAAGCAGATTCCTTGGGACACACCGTGGCTAGTTTAGCTCATTCCTAATATTCATTCACTGAACTTTTATATATTTGTTTAATTTCTTTCATTATGTCTTTCTAATTGAAACAGTATTCGGTTAGAAAAATTGGTCAAGTGATCTCAATTTTGCACCAAAAGTATTAATTACTTCTAACTTCAGAAATAAAGGGCATTTTTAGGCAAACTAAAATAATTGGTTGGAAAATTATAGGTTTTTAAACTTACATAACTAGTTTGTAATGGTTACCAGACAAAGAAATAACAATGTGGAGCAATCTTTTTTTTTTATTAAACTTAAAACATATGCTGAAAACAGCCGGGATTTGCTTTCTAGTGCTCTCTCAAAACAAATCTGCTTTCTCTTGGCTATATAAGCCAACAGAATGAAATGCTTTTCTTGGTCGAAAGCCTTATGTAATATTTCAATTTTATCCTCTGTTATACACTGAGCCATGTTACAACACAACTGCCCTCTTTTATTCAAAGTCAAGATCCTAGAGTTCTTACTCAGGGAACAAGCCTTAAAACAACCTCCAACAGCTCCAAGGGCTTTGATTGCAGATGAATTTAGACTTCTTTGACTTTTGAAGACTGAACTTGATGTTGCATTGTATAAAAGTTGTGAATTCCAGCTTATTTCTCTGCTTCCTGGCTGTAATAATTATGCACAAAATGAAACAGCTAAACAGACTTCCTTATGAGTGTTACTCGTGGAATGACCCAGGACAGAGAGAGAGAGAGGGAGAGAGAAAGAGTGTGTGTGTGTGTGTGTGTGTGTGTGTGTGTGTGTGTGTGTGTGTGTCTTTACACATAGCCTCCAATCTAGGTCCTATTCCTTGGTCTTTCTCCGTAATTAAAATAGAAAAGGGTAGGAAAAACTGATAGAAAATCAGTCTGATGCAATGACTGGTTGGTCAATCCATTGGCATCTATCTTCCATTCTCATCCAGGTCATCTCTATTCTTCAGACAACCAGCAATATACTGTAAAGTTGTGCCTACTAACTTCCCAATTTTTACAAAGCAATATGCATTTTTAATTTCTCTGATTTAGACCTTTCATATTTCAGCATACTATCAGGTAGGGTTCCTTCGCAATTGAACATAATTATTTCTTGTTAATTTTAAAGGAGCTAAAACGCTCCTAAATAATTAGATATAGTGTTTGTGCAAAGTATATGTTAGTTTTAGAAAACAACTAATTAGTGTACTCTTGTGCACAATGTAGCTTTTTAAATTAATTTTTATGGAATTATGATGTCAATAATTTTCTTTTTTTGAGGAAAAATCCACTAAGAATTAACATAGTTGTAGAGCCATTGGGGAAGGCATACACCATACATACTTTAAGAAATTGAGGAAATTTGAGCAGTTTCCATATACAACCCTAATAACTCAGAGACCTCAAACTGTATCACGCTTTTAAATATTAGAGAGTGGATGGCTAATTTTACTATATACTTGCCAACACTCTAATTTATACAGGCTTAGTACAATTTAAATATGGGTTTTTTCCTACAGTTTATTTCCTACAGTTTATTCCTACTATTTCTAGAGCTACATGAAACTAAGTTTTGTTCCCGAGGAATTTACTGGTTTTGTTACCCTACAAAATGGATAACTGAATAATCTGCCAAGTTATTTCATTTCTAAACAGCTTGTTCTGCTGCAAAACACTTCAGTGCCTCCTCCCCCTCCGTGTCATCATTTTTAAAATTTATGTTATATACTATGTGTATTTCCCACAGTCATCTTAATAATTATATCAGTGAAAATATATATATTGTTTTACATAATTTTACCTGCTAAAAGATAAAGGCTTTAATTTGTTCCTAGATATTTAATAGTCCTTTTATATGCTGCATCTATTCTTATGACTAGAAGGAAAGCAAATACCAAAGGCATGTATTTCTGCTGACCAGATGTTAGGATGTGGTGAAGATAAGCTTATTGGTGGTAAGGATTTTCATTATTTTTTCGTTTAGACTTTGGCTCATCCAGGTGCTGGAAGTGCTAACACACACACACACACATAAAGCCTGATTCCTGATTTTTTTTTTCATATGTGAATGCTATTTCTGTTAGACAGTGGTTCTCAAAGTGTAGCACTATAAACACCAATATAATATGGAACTTGCTAAAATACAAATTCCGAGGTAGCACCTCAGACCTACTAAATCAGTGAACTGGGAGTGGGGCCCCAAAATATATATATTTTAGAGAGCCCTTTAGGTGATCCTGATGCACAATCAAGATTGAGAAACACAATTGTAATAGAATTTTTTAAATTCTGGTTTTGAAAATATTTACTGTAAAGCTTACTACAAAAGATGCACCAAGGGGATATAGTGTAACAAAACTAAATTGATAGGTGGCTTTGTTATAGAAAGTATTCTGTTACCACCACTGAAATTCCCCAGAAGACAGGAGGAATATCTATTATTTCAGATATTTTATTTACAGTTCTGAACTGCTTCACTGAAAGAGACATTTTGAGGCTTTGGGGCCATTATAAGTGAAAGAATAACGGTGATAAATGATTAACTTGTAATTTTTAGATATTTCAAAATGCAGATTGTACTTTTCGTGCATTCTGTTCATCAATTTTCCCCAAAGCCATAGAGAGGTTAAAAAAGCATTACCAGTTTCAGGCATCCTCATACATTTTCACACTGGAATTTATTAGCTACAAAGTGTTTTGGTTCTAAAATATATTTCATATCAAAAAGAACATGGGAGCTAAATTCTCTACTCACATTTTTCAAAAGCTTGTTTCTTTCCATATATATATCTGTCATGTATATACCACAATCTACATAAGCAAAGAGTCTTTTTCTCTTAAATCATTTGTGTCCTTTTTGGGGAAATCAGCTGTTGAAAAAATGGATTTTCAATATATTAAGATTATTCCATGTGGATTTTTAATCTTATTAGGAAATGAACTGCCATATTGAGCTGTACCTTTCTCTGGCTATCTCATTTATTTCTCCAGGAACAGATATAGGAAATCATTTATGTAAATCTGTATGCTAAAAATTGACATCACAGAGTAGTACTGTTTTTGCTGATATACCACTACAAGTTTTTAGTGATCTGTGATTAATGTAAATTAGCTTAGTGCATATTCTTGCACCAAACATTAAACAAATGTTCAAATAATTATTTCATGTTTAATAAAAAGAGCTAAAATCTTGAACCTAAAGTTGATATAACATACACTGCCAGGATTGTTGTGAAGATTGATTGAGAACACAGCATTCATTCAATATGGCTTATATAAGTATATTAAAAGTAGCTTGATCAGATCACATAATTTTTGATATAACAAAATATTGATAAGTGGAAGTATGCAAATAAAAAATAGGATTATCTGGTAAATGTGTCAAAAACATATCCATCAATAAATAATATATTTGAGAATGGCGAAAGATACAAGGCTGAATGTGTAGAATTAGAGAAGGAAGCCAATAAAGTTTGGAGGGGAAAACCCAAACATAAATATGAAAAATATAAATTCAAAAGATAAAATATAGATTTGAATAACTATAGATTAATCACTATGAATTTATATTGGTAGGTGCTTTAAAAGCATTTGATGAATGATGCATGGTTAACAAGATAAGTGATTCTATTAATATTATGTCTCAATGGAAAAAGGAAACCACCAAAGGCAACTCAAAGTATTTACTGTTTGAGGATGAAAGGCTTTCCCAGCCCTCTGGTATTTGTAGGTCTCTATTTTTAAGCCTCTCCCCTATGTTCTTAAAATCTTCAGGTTGATGTATTTCCTTCTTTTGGATTTTTTAAAATAAATGAAACAATCCCACAGAGCCAACTTTGAAAACAAGAGACTTATTAGGGTGATCAAAATAGAATATCACTATATCAGATATACAGAGTACTAGCTAAAATCATAGTGTACTAGTTATTCCTATTTTTCTGAATATCTATTTTTTTGTTACTTTTGAATACTAAGGTCTGTATTTGTCTCATTATCCCTGTTGTGGTCAATCAATTGAAAGTGAGACATCATGTGTCTTTTGGTTGAAGAACAACTGGATTTCAGTTCTCTTCATAGTTGATTCAGAAAGTATTTTTATGAATTCTACATTTCAGCAGCATTACTTTGAGCAGAATTCGGCCTACCATTCATGCACTAGGTAATTTGAGCATGTCATGCAGATGCTCTTCTGATGACTAACAGATAAGGTATGATGGTTAATTTTATGTGTCAACTTGACTGGATCATAGGGTACCCAGTTATCTACTTAAACATTATTTCTAGATCTGTCTGTGAGAGTGTTTCCAGAAGGGATTCACACTTGAACTGAAGGACTGAGTAAAGAGGATTGCCCTTGTCAATGTGGGTAGGCATTATTCAAATTCGTTGAGAACCTGAATAGAACAGAAAGGTGGAAGAAGGAAGGATTTGCTGTTACTCCACCTGACTGCCTGATGCAAAACATCAATCTTCTTCTGCCCTTGGTGTTCTTGGTTCTCAAGCATTCAGACTCAGACTGGAATCTACATCATCAGTTTTCCAGCTCTTAGGCCTTCAAACCACACCATACGCTTTCTGAAGTCTACAGTTTGCAGATAGCAAACTGTGGGACTTCTCAACCAATAAAACTGCTTGAGCAAATGCCTTATAAAAACTCTACACACACACACACACACACACACACACACACACACACACACACTCACATCCCGTTGGTTCTGTTTCTCTCAAGAATCCTGACTAATACACAAGGAGTAGAAAGTAAAGTCATCTTTCCTGACTACATAACAGGCATCACCTAATATTATTAGCTGCCTGATTTTAATCTATAACACGTAGTCCTGGGAATATCCAGTGAGCAGAGAAACTACAGGAAAATGGTGCTTGTATTGAATCTTAGGTCTGCTCCTTTGCCTTTTATAGATAGCATAGGAGCAATGTTTGCTCTGAGGCATCTTAAGTATTTTCTTACTAGAATGGCCTACATCTTAAGTAAGGGAAAGGCCATTGCTGACAAGATCTCAAAGACAAAGTCCAAAGGAGAGGCAGGGGTGGTATGAAGAAGCTGAAGTGAGGAAGAGGGAAAATGAGCAGAAGTAAGCTTTGACGTAATACTTTTTTATCATTAAAGAAGACCTTGGATTAATTAATTTTTTGTTTAATTTTCTCCATTTTAATTTTATGAAGGAGATGAATAGAAACAATTGAAAAAAAGGCTTTAAATCCCTCATAGCCATTAAAATGGGTGGGAAAACAATGCATAGCTGAGGAAAAATGCCTTCTGTAACTTATGTACAGTACTGAGCAAGTTATTTAATTTCTCTAATCCTTCATTTCTTCTATTATAAAATAGAGAAAACAATATAATTGGCTTGATAGGATTGTTGTGGTATCAAATAATTAATATGTGAAGAACTTAAATACATTCTAATGTTAGATAATTAATTTACCCACATATTCACTTTTTATTCAACACACACAATGGCATGCTCTACCGATACACCAAGTCCTGTTAGGCCTAGGACAGATTTTCCAGAAAACAGACTTAGGTAAAAATTTGCATACAGGAAGTTTAATGGGAAGTATGCTTAGGTATTAAACTACATGGGAGTAAAGAAGTAGAATTGGACAGTGGGAGCCAAATATATTGCCTGCCTAAATATTACATGCATATAACAGGATCATGTAATTGATTTGATAATCATAGTTAATTTCCTCATCAAGATGGTGTCTCCATTTCTTTCCTTCTGGTCTCTTAACACAAGGACACTGAAGTGAGCAGTAGCAGCCATAGCTTAAAGTTTGGAAGGATTTTTGCTGTGCTCCCTAATGGAAGTGTTCTGCTTCTGAGGATCAGGAACTTTACACTAAAACAGCTCTGAGGTGCAGGAAAGGAAGATGTAGGAAAGGAAGCCCAAGTTCCCCAGTTGGGTCACTGTGAGTCATTAAATTGTGCCGTTCCTAATTCTAACCCTTAGTTGCCAGCACTATGTATTCCACCCACAGGAACACCACAGAAAATAATATCTATCAATTTACAATTCACATTGTTTCCTAGAGAATGGTGTCCCATCCATATAGGATGTCATCTCCAAGCTGAAGTACAAGCTGAGCCTGCAAATGGCTGTTCGATTTATCTATCAGGCAGGCAGTTTCTGAACTGAAGGGTTGTAATGGAACTGAAGGGTTGTAATGGAACTAGAGGTTCTTTGGCCATATGTCCACAGTAGCATCTCTGTTGTTTTAAAGTGAGGCTCTTGGTCTCTTCTGATATTGGATGACACACTTTGTCAGCAGATCAAGTAAGCTGAGATATTGCAGTCAGAAAAGGCAGCAAGTTATTTGAAAAATATGTGTCATTCCAGTCAAGATGAATTTCTGCCTCTTTCAGGGAGAAAGGAACCCAGTGTAATGAACGAAATACTGTCTTACAGGGATAGGGCCAAATTAGGGACTCAGTATGTATGTATATCTATACATATGTGTGTGTGTATATATATATATATGCACACACACACACACACACCCCCTATATATATATACACACATATATATATATATATATCTATATATAAAGACAGTAGCTAAAGTGGCAAGGATGGAAGTTATTTTGGGGGACAACTTTATACGTTCCTGCATCCCAAGTCTCCCAAGGCTTAAAGTCCAACTACCAGTATATTATATATATTTTACTGGTAGTAAAATATATATTTATATATAATATATTAAATATTAAATTTATATATAAATTAAAATATACATAATATATAATATTAAATTTATATATAAATTAAAATATACATAATATATAATATTAAATTTATATATAAATTAAAAATATATATAATATATATATAAATATATATTTTTATATATGTTGTTTTTTTTTTCTACTGGCAGTTGGACTTCAAGCCTTGGGATCCTTGGGACACAGGAACTTTTAAAGATGTCCCCCAAAATAACTTCCATCCTTGCCACTTTAGCTACTGTCTTAATCAGACTGTTTGCCATACTGAAGCTAGCTCATGTCAACTAGCAAAGTCATTCTATCTACTTGGTTGTTCAGTGCCTCTCCATGGAGTAATCTCACACTTCATAACCAAACCCATATATTTATCCAGACACTCCTACCCTGGTCTTTGAGTCTAATCTCACAACGTTTCTTTCCAGGCCAGTGAACAACCAGTCAAGCCATTTGTCCTTTGCTCATGAAATTATATATTCTTATTTCAAGCCAATTCTCTTTCATACCAAGTAACTGATGACATGTGCTTTCTGAAGCTCTGCCCATTGAGAAGATTTCCCTTACCCACTATCTTTAAGCTCCTCTAGTGGAAGAGCAGTTGGTATTTGGCCTGAACGTATATACCATATTGAACCTTTGTGAACCAAGATTTGTATTTGTATTTTCTGTTGGCCGATCATAAAAAATCCCCCATGTAACCATAGGTATAAGCTGAGTGAAAGATGCTGGTATGATAGTAGTAGATGACATGGAAATCCAGGCCACCTCTTCATGTAATTTACTTGTGCTATGACCCTGCTAATGTCAAGTAATATATGTACCAATTCCATTTTAAATATGTTGCTGCAGGGCTTGCCTAACCTCATGACTTAATGGTTGTGACAGAACCTAGCACATGATTGACACGTGATGGCCTGAGGTTACAAGATCCCTTTGTATGAGAGCCAGTAGCATTCTAGAACCAGTTTCACATTGCCTTCTTGATTTAAACTCAGATTGGTTGTCCTTATTCTGTATCACTGAATTTTGCATTTGGATTTGTGAAAATTGGCCTGCAATTTTCTCTTCTATTTTAATCGTTTACATGGTGATACCTAACTTTAATTCTAAAAGAATTCTAAAGAAATCTTTAGAATTTAATTCTCAAAGAATTAAAGTTAGGTATCACCATGTAAGTGGTTAAAATTCCCAATTTCTATTTCCCATTTGTTGCAGTCCTTGAAACTAATTTTCAATATCATGGTCAATGTTTGTTTCTGAAGTGATTCAAAATCAACCATTGAACTCTTTGCTTGTAAAGCACTATAATATATAAATACAAGCTATTTTTAATTTGCCTAATTAAAATTATGGTGCCCATCTCTCCCATTTAATTACCAATTTATTTATTATTCATGTAAATTAATTTCAAATAGTTAACTATTGTTAATAGGCGACATGCTTCTCTTTGCTAGTCACATTAATTGTAATTTGTCTTGAGTTGTAATTCATTTACCACTTATATTACAAGTTTTATATCTATCGTCTTTCTACGTTTTCAGTGCTTTAAAATACTTCTCTTATTCATTCTATCATACTTTAGTAACTGAATACATAGATGTTTAAGGGATACTTTTAGCTCCAGGTTTGTTTTTATAACTCCCCATACACTATTATTGTTGTTTGTCACTGAGCTTTCAAAGATATGAATAGGACATAACATAACTTTATCTCTTTAATAGCCTTTATTAAGCCTTTGCAAGGCATTCTGGCCAATATGTACATGTAAAAAATGGATAAATTGAGAAATTTTACCAGCAACTTTGCTTTACAATACACAGAAATCCAGTGGAAGTTTTCTTACTTACTTTTCCTGAATAAACCACCCACTAGTATGTTGTACATGGGGAAGACATTTTTAAATAAATTACTTCTTAACTTCAGTAAGTCAAAATTCATTTAAAAACTTATTTTGAAAAAAAAAGTTCTTATATTATTTTATACTTTTTTGTTTATGTGTTATACTTTGATAAAAATTTTGTTTAACTCAAATAGAGTAAGGGTAATTCTAGAAAAAATATTTAATTATGACTTGAAAATATAACTCTGCTTTGGAAAATTTGAGTTCTAGCCACAAAATAGCTGATGGAAGAGAGGGCTTGTGATATGGTTTGGCTCTGTGCCCCAAAGCAAATCTCATCTGGAATTGTCATCCCCACATGTCAAGGGAGGGAAATGATTGGATTATGGAAGTTGTTTCCCCCATGCTGTTCTCATGATAGTGAGTGAATTCTCACAAGATCTGATGATTTTATAATTAGTTTTTCTGGTGCTCTCACACACACTCTCTCTGGCCTGCCACCATGTAATACATGCCTGCTTCCCCCTCCATCATGATTATACATTTGCTAGGGCCTCCCAGCCATGTGGAACTGTGAGTCAATTAAACCACCTTTATTTATAAATTGCCCAGTCGATGATAGTATCTTTATAACAGTGTAAGAACACATTAATACAGTAAACTGGTACTGCAGAGAGTGTGGTACTGCTATAAAGATATAAAAAAATGTGGAAGCAACTTTGGAATTGGGTAACAAGCAGAGGTTAGAAGAGCTTGTCAGGCTTAGAAGAAGACAGGAAGATGTGGGAAAGTTTGGAGCTTACTAGAGACTTGTTGAATGGTTTTGACCAAAATGCTGATAATGATGTGGACAATGAAATCCAGGCTGAGATGGTCTCAGATGGTGATGAGGAACTTCTTGGGAACTGGAGCAATGGTGACTCTTGGTATGCTTTAACAAAGTGACTAGCAGCATTTTGTCCCTACCATAGAGATCTGTGGAACTTTGAACTTGAGAGAGATGGTCTGAAATGGGAACTTATGTTTAAAAGGGGGGCAGAACATAAAAGTTTGGAAAATTTGCAGCCTGATGATGCAATAGAAAAGAAACACCAATTTTCTGGGGAGAAATTCCAGCCAGCTGCAGAAATTTGCATAAGTAATGAGGAGCCAAATGTTAATCACCATGACAATGGGAAAAATGTCTCCAGGGCATTTCAGAGGTTTTCATGGCAGCCCCTCTCATCACAGGCCCCAGAGCCTAGGAGGGAAAAATGATTTAATGTGCCAGGCCCAGGGCACCCCTGCTCTGTGCAACCTTGAGACTTGGTTCTCTGTGTTCCAGCTGCTTCAGCTCCAGCCTTGACTAAAAGGGGCCAAGGTACAGCTCTGGCTGTTGCTTCAGAGGGTGCAAGCCCCAAGCCTTGGTGGCTTCCACATGGTGTTGGGCCTGCAGGTGCACAGAAGTCAAGAATTAAAGTTTGGGAACCTCTGCCTAGATTTCAGAGGATGTATGGAAATGCCTGGATGTCCAGGCAGAAGTCTGCTGCAGGGATGGAGCCCTCATGGAGAATCTGTGCCAGGGCAGTGTGGAAGGGAAATCTGGGGTTGGAGCCCCCACACAGAGTCCCCAATGGGGCACAGCCTAATGGAGCTGTGAGAAGAGAGTTGCAGTCCTGTAGACCCCAGAATGGTAGGTCCACCAACAACTTGCACCATGTACCTGGAAAAGCCACAGGCACTCGATGACAGCCAGAAAAGGAGCTGTCCAAGGCCTTGGAGCCCACTCCTATGTCAGCGTGCCCTGGATATAAGACCTGGAGTTAAAAGAGATCATTTTTTACCTTTAAGATTTAATGACTACCCTGCTGTATTTTGGACTTACATGGGGCCTGTAGCCTCTTTGTTTTGGCCAATTTCTCCCACATGAAATGGGAACATTGACCCAATGCCTGTATCCCATTGTATCTTGGAAGTAACTAACTTACTTTTGGTTTTATAGGCTCATAGGCAGCAGGAGCTTGACTTATCTCAGGTGAGACTTTGGACTTGGACTTTTAAGTTAATTCTGGAATGAGTTAAGACTTTGGGGGATTGTTGGGAAGCCATAATTGGTTATAAAATGGTTATAAATTGGTTATAAAATGTATAAAGGACATGAGATTTGGGAGGGGTTGAGGCAGATGATATGGTTTGGCTCTGTGTCCCCACCCAAATCTCATCTCAATCTCCACATGTAATCCACATGTCAAGAGAGGGACCTGTAATCCCCACATGTCTAGGGAGGGAAGTGATTGGATTATGGGGATGGTCCCACCATGCTGTTCTCATGACAGTGAATGAATTCCCAGGAGATCTTATGGTTTTATAAATGGTAGTTTTTACTGCACTCTCACAAATTCTCTGTCTGGCCTGCTGCTGTTATTCGTGGAAGAGATTCAAGTTACCTCAAGTTACAGGTGGAAAATTCATACATGTCTGCAGCAACTTTAGTTCTTGCCTTCTCAGAAGAAAGAATTCAACCAAGGGGCATAAAGCAGAAAAAGAGACCGAGGCAAGTTTCAGAACATGAGTGGAAGTTTATTTAAAAGCCTTTATAACAGGAAAGAAAGGAATGAACCTTTGGAAGAGATCCAAGTGGGCACCTGAAGGTCAAAGAGAGAAAAAGCAGGGCCTTTAACTTTGAACCTGGGACTTTATAGGCTTGCCTCATTCCCATGATTCTTCCTTTAGGGTGTGCCTTCTGCATGCCTGGTGCCCTCCTTACCCTTGGGAATTGAGCACAGGCAGTGTGTTTAGGGAGTTATATGCATGCCTATCTGAGGCTTTCTTCCTTTTCTGGTGGAGTGTACCCAGAAGATCATACTTTGCCATTTTTGTCTCTTAATGTTCATGCACAGGAAGTTGCTTCTCCCTGGGGCCTGCCTTCAATTAGCACCTTAATGTTAACATGTGTGGATCATCAGGAAATGGCCTCTCCCTGGCACTGGCTGCCAATTTTTCACTTTTAGAGAGGCAATGCGATAATTGCCAAACCATCACCTGACATTTCTAGTGAGTGGTTAGGAGAGCCCTCTCTTGTCCCTTTCATACCTAACTACCTGTAACACTGCCATGTAGAGTGTGCCTGCTTCCCCCTTCTGCCCTGATTGTAAGTTTCCTGAGGCCTCCCCAGCATGTGGGACTGTGAGTCAATTAAACCTTCTTTGTTTATAAATTACTCAGTCTTGAGCATTATCTTTATTGCAGAGTGAGAATGGACTAATACAGCTTGTTTTCCAAATACAGATGTGTTGGATTAGCACCAGTATTTATTGTCTAAAATATTACCATTAAACTATTGTTTCACAAAAACATTTCACCAAAGCATTCTAATCACGTAAAAATTGTATTATTTAAAACTTAGATATTGCCTGTTACTTGATATTCTCCAGTGAATTTTAGCCCTTTTTTTAAAAAAAGAAAATTCATTTAAGAAGTCAGGTTATATCAGTTTAGAAATTTGAATGCTTCTGTTTGTGCCTCTGAAATCTGTAGGATTCAGTAGTTTCTGTAGAATTATTCTTTCTCCTTTATCCCCATTGCTATAGCATTAGCTCATTTCTCTTCAGTGTCTCTAGTAATTGTTCGTAAGATTCTTACCTTCATTTTCTGTCTCCTGCAATCCAGCCTTGAGTTTTGTTTTAGGTCTTTCAGTTGTCCGTTTTTTGGACCCAAGTCTGATTTTATGATGTAAATAATCTTCCAGTTATTTACCACATAAGATAAAGTCATAATTCACTTTTGGGTTTACATGTTCTTTGCAATGTAATCCCAATTTTTATCTTTCCCATAACTCCCTTTCTCTCCCTGCACTAACTACACCTTAGACTACAATCAAGAAAAACTTACGGTCTTTGAATACCTTATGCTCATTTACACCTACATACATACATAAAAGAACTCTGTATTTCACCTTGAATTCAGTTTTTTTTTTCTGAGATAAGGTACTATAAAACTTATCTCAAGTGTTATCTCTTTATTTAATTCCTCTCTGGCTAAACCAAGCAAAAATTAATACTTTCTCTTGCTTTATTCCTATTGTATCTTGATCATGTCTATTATATTCCATCAACATGTTTTCACTATTTCTGCATCTTTTTTTATCTCCTAGCATATGACCTTTCAAGGACTATAACCAGAAATGCTTTTTCTCTACATGTGCAGTGACCAGCTCACGATAAACCCTAAATTGAGGGATTTTGTAACTGTTGTATCATTCATGCCAGTTTCCAGTAATCAGTTCAGCAATGTAAAATTCAGGATTTCAAGTATTTTTGTTGTTGTTGTTGTTTTCTTTGTTTTCAGCTGAAAGAACATTTCACTACCCAGAACTTACACAATACAGACTTCTGATACTAGCCGTACTGTATTGCTACTAGGTGACAAACAATACATATCTTAAAATTGCTCCTAAATCAAGATCTGACTCTGATTTCTGAGTAAACTTATTCATCCTGTTAAATACTATGAGGTCAATTACTCTAAAAATGAGCTTTGCTTTACTTTTCTTACTGATGAAATTGTCTTTCATTCAGCTTAAATATTTTGAATAGGAATAGCAGTTTTTGGTATATTTTTTCACAGCACTGTGATACATATTCCTACAACACTAAACACTCAGTTCTTACCTCTGTCTTCTCACTCATTATCACTGCAAATCATAACACTTTAAATGATTACCTGCCTTATATTTTTGCTAAGAAAGTTTTCATAAATATTATGATTTTAAACTCCTTTCATTAAGAGTGAAAGTTTAAAATTCCAGACTTTAGAAATCTAATTCTTCATAGAATGTTTACATCAAAAATTATGTCATAACACCTCTTAACTATATAAAAATTAGCACAAACCATCACTGATTTTAGACTCACCAAATGGCTTTGAGTGGAAGATATTTCTAATTAAGCTTTCTTTCAATAAATATATTTATTTCTTGCCATCCTTCTTTGTTATTAAAATTGCACTTCTAATCCAAGCACATGATGTTTGATTACATTTTGATGGTATCTGAACAAACCATGTAAATTCAGGTTATGAATCAAACCAATTTAATCATAACTTCCAGTTATTGTGACACCTATTTTTAGTTTGAAAAAGAGTCATGGCTTTTGTAACAGAAGGTTTAAAAAATTCCCGGTGCTTTTAGACTTTTAAGACTTGCTGAAAGACTTTCAAGGCCGAACATGTATTTAGTTACCTAATGGACCTTTTTCTTTTATTTATTCTCTCAATATAGATTTAGTAGCAACTATGTGTTAGGTAGTTAGTATGCAGAGGCCAACAAAGCATATGTGGTACCTGACGCAGTCTAAAAGGTAGTTGTAGACATTACATGAGAAAATAAATAATTATAAATTTTAATTTGGCATCAACAACCAACGTGGAATACCTTGGAAAACACTAGAGATGTTTTCCACATTTAAAATTAACTTTACAACAGTAGTAAATTTTGAAGACATCCTACCATGTGAGGATTTTGTTTTGAAATTACGTCAGATTATGAACATAGGTAAGATTTCCATGTGTCCTGCATAATATCAAACTGATTATTATATAAGATAAAACCAAGTTATTTTTATAATTCAAGAAACTTTCTAGATATCATTATTTAATTTTAAGGACTTTATTATTTTTCAGAGTTTTAAGTTCATAGCAAAATTAGAAGATACAGAGATTTCCGATATGCCCCTGTGACCACACATGCATAGCCTCCCCCCATTATCAATATTCCCCACTAGAGTGGCGTATTTGTTACAATGGATGAACATACATTGGCACATCATTATCACCCGAAGTCCACAGTTTATATTAGACTTCACTCTTAGTGTTGCACATTCCATGGGTTTGGACAAATGTATAATAACATGTATTCACCACTGTAGTATCATACAGAGTATCTGACTGCACTAAAAGTCACTCTCTCTCCTTAACCTCTGGCAACCACTGATTCCTATAGTTTGGTCTTTTCCAGAATTTCATGTAACTGGAATCACACAGTATGGCCAATGTAACAGTAGAATCATAATGTATGATTCCAATTATATAAAATTCTGGAAAAGACAAAATTATATAGTATGGTGTATAATTATACAGTATGATATATGATGTATGATGTAGTCTTTTCAGATTGTCTTATTTAACTTAGTAAAATGCATTGAAATTTCCTCCATATCTTTCACATGGCTTGATAGCTGCTTTTTTTTAAAGCACTGGATAATATTCTATTGTATACCAGTTTATTCATCAGTTTACCTAATGAAGGACATCTTAGTTTCTTGCAAGTTTTGTCAATTGCGAATAAAGCTGTTATAAACATCCATGTGCAGATTTTTGTGTGAACATAACTTTTCAACTCCTTTGGGTAGATACCAAGGAACTCAATTGGTGGATTGTACAGTAAGAGTATGTTTAGTTCTGTAAAAATCAAATGATCTTCCAAAGTAGCTATACCACTTGCATTCTCAACAGTCATAAAATAGAGTTTTGATTGCTCCAAACTGTTGAAAACATTTGGTATTGTCAGTATTCTGAATTTAGCCATTTGAATTGAAGTGTAGTGGTATGTCACTGTTGTAACTTAGGCATAGGCCTGAAAACATTTTGTATTTCCCTTATGACATACAATGTAGAGCATCTTTTCATATGTTTATTTGCCATTAGTATCTCTTCTGTATATCTGAAGTGCCTGTTAAGGTATTCAACCCATTTATTATCAGGTTGTTTTTTTTCTCATTATTGTGTTTTTTTAAAATTTTTATTATTATTATACTTTAAGTTTTAGGGTATATGTGCACAATGTGCAGGTTTGTTACATATGTATCCATGTGCCATGTTGGTGTGCTGCACCCATTAACTTGTCATTTAGCATTAGATGTATCTCCTAATGCTGTCCCTCCCCCATACCCCCACCCCACAACAGTCTCCGGAGTGTGATGTTCCCCTTCCTGTGTCCATGTGTTCTCATTGTTCAATTCCCATCTATGAGTGAGAACATGCAGTGTTTGGTTTTTTGTTCTTGCGATAGTTTGCTGAGAATGATGGTTTCCAGTTTCATCCATGTCCCTACAAAGGACATGAACTCATCCTTTTTTATGGCTGCATAGTATTCCATGGTGTATATGTGCCACATTTTTTTAATCCAGTCTATCGTTGTTGGACATTTGGGTTGGTTCCAAGTCTTTGCTATTGTGAATAGTGCTGCAATAAACATACGTGTCCATATGTCTTTATAGCAGCATGATTTATAATCCTTTGGGTATATACCCAGTAATGGGATGGCTGGGTCAAATGGTACTTCTAGTTCTAGATCCTTGAGGAATCACCACACTGACTTCCACAATGGTTGAACTAGTTTACAGTACCACCAACAATGTAAAAATGTTCCTATTTCTCCACATCCTCTCCAGCACCTGTTGTTTCCTGACTTTTTAATGATGGCCATTCTAACTGGTGTGAGATGGTATCTCACTGTGGTTTTGATTTGCATTTCTCTGATGGCCAGTGATGATGAGCATTTTTTCATGTGTTTTTTGGCTGCATAAGTCTTCTTTTGAGAAGTGTCTGTTCATATACTTCACCCACTTTTTGATGGGTTTGTTTTTTTCTTGTAAATTTGTTTGAGTTCATTGTAGATTCTGGATATTAGCCCTTTGTCAGATGAGTAGGTTGCGAAAATTTTCTCCCATTTTGTAGGTTGCCTGTTCACTCTGATGGTAGTTTCTTTTGCTGTGCAGAAGCTCTTTAGTTTAATTAGATCCCATTTGTCAATTTTGTCTTTTGTTGCCATTGCTTTTGGTGTTTTAGACGTGAAGTCCTTGCCCATGCCTATGTCCTGAATGGTATTGCCTAGGTTTTCTTCTAGGGTTTTTATGGTTTTAGGTCTAACATTTAAGTCTTTAATCCATCGTGAATTAGTTTTTGTATAAGGTGTAAGGAAGGGATCCAGTTTCAGCTTTCTACATATGGCTAGCCAGTTTTCCCAGCAGCATGTATTAAATAGGGAATCCTTTCCCCATTTCTTGTTTTTGTCAAGTTTGTCAAAGATCAGATAGTTGTAGATATGTGGCATTATTTCTGAGGGCTCTGTTCTGTTTCATTGATCTATATCTCTGTTTTGGTACCAGTACCATGCTGTTTCGGTTACTGTAGCCTTGTAGTATAGTTTGAAGTCAGGTAGCATGATGCCTCCAGCTTTATTCTTTTGGCTTAGGATTGATTTGGCGATGTGGGCTCTTTTTTTGGTTCCATATGAACTTTAAAGTAGATTTTTCCAATTCTGTGAAGAAAGTCATTGGTAGCTTGATGGGGATGGCATTGAATCTGTAAATTACCTTGGGCAGTATGGCCATTTTCATGATATTGATTCTTCCTACCCATGAGCATGGAATGTTCTTCCATTTGTTTGTATCCTCTTTTATTTCATTGAGCAGTGGTTTGTAGTTCTTGATGAGGTCCTTCACATCCCTTGTAAGTTGGATTCCTAGGTATTTTATTCTCTGAAGCAATTGTGAATGGTAGTTCACTCATGATGTGGCTCTCTGTTTGTCTGTTATTGGTGTATAAGAATGCTTGCCATTTTTGTACATTGATTTTGTATCCTGAGACTTTGCTGAAGTTGCTTATCAGCTTAAGGAGATTTTGGGCTGAGACAGTGGGGTGTTCTAGTTATACAATCATGTCATCTGCAAACAGGGACAATTTGATTTCCTGTTTTCCTAATTGAATACCCTTTATTTCCTTCTCCTGCCTAATCGCCCTGGCCAGAACTTCCAACACTGTGTTGAATAGGAGTGGTGAGAGAGGGCATCCCTGTCTTGTGCCAGTTTTCAAAGGGAGTGCTTCCAGTTTTTGCCCATTCAGTATGATATTCGCTGTGGGTTTCTCGTTATTGTTGAGCTTTGAGAGTTCTTTGCAGATTTTGGGTACAAGTACTTTATTAGATTATGTCTTCTGCAAATATGTTCTCCTAGTCTGTAGCTCATTTTCCTATTCTCTTGACAATGTCTTTCACAGAGTAGAAATTTTTAACTTTAACAAAGTCTAGCTTATCAATTCTTTCTTTCATGGGACATCATTTTGTTGTCATATCTAAAATGTCATTACCAACCCAAGTCATCTAAATTTTCTCCTATGTTGTCTTCTAAGAGTTTTATAGTTTTACATTTTACATCTAGGCATGTGATCCATTTTGAGTTAATCTTTGTGAAGGGTATATGGTCTGTGTCTACCTTCGTTTTTTTTTTTTTTTTTTGCATATGAAGTCCAGTGGTTCCAGTATCATTTGTTGAAAAGACTATCTTTTCACCATTGTATTTCCTTTGCTCTTTTGTTGAAGATCAATTGACTACACTTACATGGGTCCATTTGTGTGCTCTCTGTAGTTTTTCCAGTGATCTATTTGTCTACTCTTTCATTAATACCACACTGTCTTGATTACTATATTCATAGTAAAAACTAAATAAATGACAGATATTTCTTGTTCGTGTATAGGAAAGCTCAATATTGTCAAGGTATTAGTTCTTTCCATTGATGCTTGCAATCATAATCAAAATCCCAGCAATTTACTTTGTACGTATCAACAAACTGAGTCCAAAGTTTGGAAACGCAAAAAATCCAGAATAATAAACTCAACATTGAGTGGAAGGAACAAAGTTAGAGGACTGATACTACTTGACTTCAAGACTTACTATGTTTTTCTTAATAATTTCTTTCAACTTTTTTACCTACTTAGGCACCATGGACCTGAGCTATAGGGAATGGCTTTAATACTGTTCCTCTAAAAGAGCCACTAATAATGGTCTACTCTAGAGATCATGTTCATTCAATCAATGTGCACTTACTGAGTGGTTACAATGGGCTAAGCAGTGAAAAGCATCTCTGGAAAACTTTAAACGGTTCCTGGACTTTTATAACTGCATAGGCCTAAGAATATTTTAAGTGGTATTTATGAGGACATTAGGGGATCCCCTAATGATTCTCAGAATTAAATAGAGTATAGCACAAAAGGGGTTGTGTGATCTAAAACTCTAGATGAATGCCAGAATAAATATTCATTGTAATTATACTGGTGAGATGTTGATCTAGAATCAGTATTTATGAAAACAAAAAAGAAAGGATAGAATGAAAATAACACTTTGATGTAAGAAGTTATTAGAAATCATTAAGACTAATTATAGAGAGAAGATAAATAAATACTAATATGAATTCAAGGAAAAACACAATGAAAACCACAATGAGAAAACAAAATGGAAACCATGAGAAATATAATGACCCCACATTTTATTGCATTTTATTTTATTTAACATATAATCCTCTTGAAGACAGAGTTCAGATTTCCTTTGTTCTGTGTCAAATTGTCAGTTGAAATTCTAATACATTTTTAAAAACAAGAGAACACTTCCGTTATATACATTCATGTATATAGAAATGTTTTCTCAGAAACAATGCATTTCCAGACAATGCTCAGTGCCAAGAAGAGAAAAGACCTAGTGATTTGAAAACAGCTGGTTATATTTATCAAGCCTAGAGTTCCTCTTGTGTGGTGACTTTGCCTGAATTTTCAGTTATGTAGTGAGCTAATAATATTAAAACATAATATAATGGAAAAGCCAAAAAATGTTCAATTCTATAGCCAACAAATGCTATATTTGTGCCAAAAGATACAGATTTTTTTTCACATCATACGTTATAAAACTATGATATCATTTAAAATAAATAGTGTGAAATAAAATGAAATAACTATTAGCATATCTTGCTGACACAAGAAATTATTGCTATTAAAGGCAGGTTGTACTTTAAAAAAGAATAAACCATCCATTATTTTTAATCACTAATATTAAGTCACAGAGAAAAACAAATTGGTTTTCTCTCTACACATGCATTTCCCATTATAGTCATGGAGCATACATTTTTTTCACTGGCAGTTTGATTGTATTCAATGCTCACAAAGTGGCTTAGAATAATTTTTGAGTTATTTCCAATAAAACGAATGTGTTTCAAGGTGGATGCATGTGATGAATAGTCATCTTGGGGTACATAAGCAGGAGAGACAAGAAGAGGTCGATTATGCAATGCTAGTCTTTATTTTAATCAATAAATTTGATTTCATAAAAGTTACACTCTAAGAAGTCAAATCTTCATGCAGAATTGATGACTCACACCCACTTTTTATCTTCCAACATTCAAATGTTGTGCAAGGGTTTCCTGGACATTCTTTGTTGGCACTTACAACCTTTACAACCCATCAATGATTTCCTCAGTATTAGGGGCTGAATGTCTGTAACACCAGGGTTGCACATGCAATTTAGGCCACACCGATGAGATACATTCACAGGAGTTGTGGAAGGCTGAAAAAAATAGCCTTTCTAAGGCAATAGGCTGACTGTGGAAAATCTGTGAAGCATCAAATCTCTGATTCTTTTGCAGTCAACCTGAAGCCAGTGGCAGACCTAACTTTTATAATGTGGATTTCTCCAGCCTTTACATGCATTTTATAAATATCTAATTCCATGCATTGTATTCTCTTCCTGTGGAAAAATCAGAGATAATTTCTATAATACATATCAAAACCTGAGTCATAATATGATACTGTGTGGAGCTGAAATTTTACATAAAATTTATAAGAAGTCATTGTAGTGTCAAAAGTAACAAGTCCTTTGATCTGGAGTATGAGATAAATTTATGAAGTAAGGTTCAGTTGAAAATTGAAAACCCACAAGTAATTTCAAACATATTAAAAATGTCCAAATAATTTTGACAAATTGTGAATTGAAATTGTAATATATTTTTAAATGTATCTATTTTCATATGGAAAAAGCACTGTTACTGTAGATAATATGTGCTCAATTGGGGGACACATCTTAAGTTGCTTATTATAAATTATTTTTATTTTTTAATAAATTAAAACTAAAATATATGTTATTATTAAAGCATCTTATGCTTTCTTAATTTTATCTGTTTTGTTCTTAATTTGGTGACTGAAAGCAAACAATTGTTCTATATTCAGTAATAGTGAATTCACTAATGTATTGAGCACATTGATTTTTTACTATTTTGTGTTATCCAACTTAATTCCCATGAAGCATTTGCCATAAAGGCTATTTTCTCTAATATTAAGATAGCTATGCAGCTTTTTCTTTTTATTAACAGATTATTGATAAATATCGTTGAAATATGATTTTATACTCCAGGTTAAAACAAGAAATGTTGGACAGTTTAGCTCCATTTATTCCCATCCTAACTTGTGTTATTGTTCTATATTAATTCTATTTTTCCTCCACATTATTACTTTGACATGGTAAGTGTCCTTTAAAATGTGCCTACATATTTACACTTTATTCCTAGTAATTCCTACCTGCAGCCCAGGCATTCTGTTCTGAATCGCTTTCCTTGTTCCTAAAGACATTTCTTAGAATTACTTTTAATGAGGTTCTCCTGGTAACAAAATGTACATTTTTGTTTGTCTGAAAACATTTTTTTTTTTTGCCTCACCTTTTGAGGGACAATTTTGTTGAGTATAAAACTCTAAATTGGTAGGTTTTTTTTTTTAGCATATTGAACTCTAAACTGTAAACTATTGAACTCCGATTTACTCTGTTCCCCCTCAGTCCTCCCTCACCGTGAGAAAATCAGCTACCACTTTTACTACCATTTATTTGAAAGGAAGGTATCTTTTTCCTCAGAGTGCTTTAGAGATTTTCTTTCTGTATTTTTCTTTCTGGGGTTCTTACATAAAATGCTTGGTTTTGATTTCTTCTTCTATATCTGGTCTTGAATGTGTGGAATGGTGTCTTTCATCAATTCTGGAAAATTCGCAGCCATTATCTTGTCAAATATTTCCTCTGCACCATTAATCTCTTTTCTTCATCCAGAACATCAATTAAGCATATATTAAATCATTTTATTCTATTTTGTCTGAAATGCTTACTGTTTTTCACTTTTTCTTATTCTAAATCCTGGATTATTTCATTTTCTTTTTCTATAATTTATTAATTTAATTTTGTATATTAAAGTTACATCTCATTCTTTTTAAAGTTTACTGTGCCCCTTTTTAAGTTCCTATTTCCTGTTGATATTTTAGAATGTATCCACTGTTTCTTCAAACATATTAAATAAAATTATTTTACTGTGACTGATGATTCTCATACATAAAGCCTTTGCTGCTTTGTTTATGCTGTCTGTGCTTTCCACTAGTTATAACCTATTCTGTTTCTTTGTTGTTCTGATTACCTTCACCAGCCATTGTCATGCTAAATTAGCTTTAAAATTAATTTGACACCTGAGATGAAATCCTTTCTCAGGAGGAGATTTGTGTTACCTTCGTCCAGAACAACTTTAAAACATGGAAGACCTAGGGGTTTCAGACCATGTAAGAACTGGTCAATTTCTCATTCATCCTTATCGTCAGGGTGTAGGATTCTGCTTACAGCTTTTGTGGAAATTTGCTTTTGTGGACATTTGGTTTTGATTTCTTGATCCCTCTCATTTCATGAAGTTATAAAAATAAAAATTCGAGTTTTCCGGATTAGTAAATAGATTATAGGAAGAGTGGATTTTTACCTCATTTATATCTTTAGATTCCCATTTCTACCTCAGGATTGGTTTGGTACTTTCTTAACAGTCTTGTCAGCATTTAGAGGCTTTTAAGGACTCAGAAAGAGAAATCATCCATACTTTTGTTTTTCTCATGATTGTTGACTAATCTCCAATTATAAGATACAGAAATCCCCCAGTTAATTATTTTTAATTGGCAGTTTAATTCTGAGGTAGGATCTATGGAAATTTTTACAATCAAAATAACACTCTGTGTAGGAATTATGAATGTATGCATGTGCTTTGTAATAGATAGCTATAATTAGACTTTCCATCTGATGACTGATTTTACAGTGGAGAAAATTCTTTGTCTTATGTATTTTATACTTATCTTTTTAATGATACTTTTCATTCAGTAATTTAAGTATTTACTCGCATGACATACAAAGCACGATAGCCCTGTTGGCAGGACCTAAGTCTTACTCTTATACATAATATAGCATAATGGCTAAGTGCACAACTCTGGAGCTAGAACACTTGAATTTCGACTCTTCCACTAGCTGCACTGTGACCACTACAACTCTCTGGGACACTGTTTTCTCAATTGTAAAATAGGATCCTATTTGTCTTACAGTTTGAAGACTAATAGAACTAATGTAAATGAAGCAATGAAAAGTTGCCTGTCACATAATAAATATTAATCATTATTTTAAATACCTGCCCCAGTAACAAGTACTGTACTTTTGGCAGAGTCATCAGTAAGTACTTGATTGGTGATATAACAGCCATAGTTATCCTAAGACTGACAAATAATTGCACAATGGTACCCCATACCTACTTTCTGAGTAATACAAATTCATCCCTTCAAATTATAACCGTCCCCAAAGGCTAGTATTAAAAGACATGAATTTCATTTTTAAAGTTAACAAACTAGTAAACAAGTTAGAATTTGAGTCATGGTTTAAGAACGTAGTAAAGCCAGTGACACAGCTATAAGTTTTCTTTAAATTACTTATGCATATAATAGATGTCATGCTTTTGGACTGTATTTAAAAAGCTCATTAAAATGTCTCTCACCCGCCTTTTGTGTATTATGAAAAAAAATTCACACAGTGCCAGAAAATCTGTTATATTTAGGATTGTGCAGAAAGTATGACTTCACGCAACTGAAGTCCACATCTGATAAGTAAAATTAATTTCAGGCAACGTCATCCAAAAACATTTAAGTGGTCATTTTGTAATTCCCTTAACCTAGTACAGATATGTCTCAGAGAACACAAAGAGAGGGCCTTTATCAGCACAGTTTGTCAGTACTCACCCATAGTCATCTGTCCCGTTCCAAGCCCAAGCTGTTGTTTTCTCAAGCAATATATATTTTTTTCAAATATGAAAGTTTAAATAAAAGTACATAAAAGAAAATAGCCATCATTCATGAACAAGGTCCCAGATAGAAATCTCATCATTGTTTACATTTTGGCAGAGAGAGACACCATAAGGAGGCAAAGAAAGATATTTTGGCCCATATTCTTTGTTATATAACAATATTCTAAACTGATAACACATTTTAACTGTAGTGAAATATAATGTTGGTTGCAGTTTTTAATTCCACTTAATATTACATTCCTAAGACAGGAATGTATACATTACATTTCTCAAAAATATTTTAATATGGAACTTCTTTGTCCCAATACTTGCTTAAATACTTATTAGGAAACCCCCATATAGAGGTTCACTATTATTTGTTTAAAACAGACATTCACTTTTATGGTAAAGTTACATTCTCATTCCCATTTTTTCTGAGGTTTTCTAAAGGTTTGGTCACATGGTATGATTATTATATGGATTGCCTTATTTGACCTGCTGCTGTTATACATTTGGCCAATAGATTACTTCTTTCAAATCTTCATTAGGTTGGTTTTGGGTGGAATTGTCTTTTGTCATGGTACATTATCTTAATATTCTGATTAATTTAATATATGTTCATAAGGAATAATGTTCAATATATTTTAATTGGGGGCTGATTTTAATATTTTGGTATCAAGAGACTTATTAGAAAATGTATATGGACATTTAAAAATTGTATCTGCATTCTGAATTGTATCCAAGGTTTTTAGTAGTTTCTTAGAAAAGTGATTTTCAGGCTATCAGATCTGCTGTATATGAATGGAGGCAGAATAATTTTTATTTTTTCTGTAACAAGTGAGAAAATCTGAAAACAACTATTGCGTATTCACTGTGGAAATTATGACTAATCAGTTTCTATGTGTGCTTATTTTATATTAGTATTTTAAGTAAAATAGATATTGTTAAGAACTATGAAAGGTCTGAGGTTTTGCTCTATTCATAAGCTGAAAAGTTAATGTCTGAAAGAGTTAGTAAGCTTAAAAGGTAAGTTTCACGGAAGCTGGAAGAAGACATGAGACACTTGGTTCAGAGACACAGGATTATGCTACTCATGACATAGCAGGCAGCGTGAGCTCATGTTTTCATTCTCTTCCCCTTGCTCTTAAAATCCCATAGGAATAACATGGAGTAGCCCAGGTAGGTGTACACACTCAGTGGGTTAATGTCACAGCTGATTAAACCCAGAGCTTAGAAAACACCAGGTTATTAAACAGCTTCTTGCAAACCTGCCCCATCTTTGCCTCAGAGGGTGACATTATCTTTACTTTTCTGGACAGCAAACAAATCTACCTTCTGCCTCAGAGGGAGACATTGTCTTTATCTTCCATATTGTTCGCTATTTAAAACGTCCTGGAAAAGCTGTCAGTTCTGTGACTCAGAGCAGCTCAAAACATGCTCAGAGGATGGGCAGAAACACCTGGGGCAAATTGTCTCTCAACAATTGAGGGATCACTTTTTTACCCTAATATATTTGAAAATTGTTTCTGCAGTATGTAATCTACCCTTTATTTGTGTTTTACTCATTTTTACATTTAGAATGTTTTCCTTATTCCTTTCTATTTTTGTGATTACATTCAATTTAATTTTGCTTGTTTGCACAAAGAGCATAATCCTGGATGTAAATGTTCTTCATGCTACTGTCATATGCATGTGTATTCTCTGTGCATGAAATAGTTCTTCGTTTTTAAAAATATATAGTTTTACCTCCAAAATATTTTATTTTTATCTCAAGACATTTACAAATAATGACAATTAACGATGATTGAGTTTTCCTACATTATTAACTGATAGAAAAATTTGTGACCTACTGAGAATGAAGTGGAAGCCTTTGAATAGTGCCTTTTTTGATGTATATACAACTTGACTTCAGCCTTAACTTTGATGTCCTTTTCCTTTCTCCCCAACATGGTCGAATATAAATAAATTAATAGACACTGATATCTTGTGCACTATAGCCAGATAGTGTAGTACAACAGAAATACTCCAAGCACTGAGCTAAGCAGTGGGGATAGAATGATGAACCGGAAAAACAGGCTATTTGCCCTTGAAAATCTTGTACAATGGTACATAGCCTCCATAACATTTTCTACAATTGTAATTTTGCAATATTCTTTGAGAACATTATTTATTACTTTTTTTTAGTATCTTTCTTCCTCACTGGACTGTAAGCTCCATGATAGCTTTAACTATACTGTCCATTAATATTTGTCTACTCACATGTTTCCACACTGTTATTCTCCTACCCTATACAAGCATACTTTGGAGATATTGCAGGTTTGGTTCTAAACTACTGCAATAAAGTGAGTCACACAATGTTTTTGGTTACCCCAAGCATATAAAAATTATGTTTACACTGTACTGTAGTCTATGAAGTGTGTAATAGCATTATGTCTAAAAAATGCTCATGGCTTAATTAAAAGTACTTTATTGCTAAAAAATGCTGACAGAGACACAAAGTGAACACGTTATTGAAAAAATTGTACTGATAGATGCTAGGTACAGTGTTACTCACAAACCTTCAATTTGTAAAAAATGTAATACCTACAAAGTGCAATAAAGTGAAGCTCAATAAACTGAGATATCCTTGTAACTCATCACAAAGTAGATATCTTTCTCACTGTTTGAAAATATTTAATTATCTTACATATTTTAAATATTTAAAATGAGATGGCCTTGTTGCCTTAGTTTTGTACGTTTATTTAATGTCACATCTCATTTATTTGGAAAGATTTTTCCATTTTTCCAAAAAGGAAGTCTTGAAGGAGTTCTATTGGATTTCTCTGAGGCTGAATCAGATGTCAAAACAAATTATTATGAATATAAATATACAGCTGACCAACATTCAGTAGTTTTCCAAGACTAAGTTAAGTGTCTTTTCTTTTTCTTAATCTCAACACACTTGGATTATTTCTAAGAAATCTCTATTTAGCATTTATTACATGTTAACCAGAATTATGTTTTTCTAAAAAGTTATATCGCTTGCCTATTTTAAAAACCTTGACTCCCTTTTCACTATAATCTATTAAATTACAAGCATGGAGTTCAAAGTTTTTCATATTAAACCTCATAAAATTTCCTGGACTTGAGACAAACTACCACAACCATTAAACATGTGACCTATACCATAGCCAATAAAGGTCACTTTTACTTTTTTAACTTTATTTAATGCTTCCATATCTTTAGCTAGCCCTGTATATTGGCCTTAATCAAAGTTTTAATACTTAAAATAAATGACTGATGGGGAATGGAAATGAACAAAACTAGTATAATTACAAATTGAAGAGAACAGATAGATTGAGTATAAAGAAGAATTAAAGGAATATACATCTATAGTCTTTGTAAATAAGTTGGGATAAAATAAATAAAATGGAGAATTGAATTCACAGGAAAAGGAGATTCCCCAAAATACTGAGTTTCCAGAACTGTTCCATAACAAAAGAACTAAAGCAATAACAAGAAAGAAAGGCTAAAACCATGTAAGTAACAATTATTAGAGTTTTAAAAGATGTTATTCCCAATAACAATTATGAAAACAGTAATTTGAAATTGGGCACAAAGCCGTGAGTCTACAAGCAAGAGTCCCTTAGGACATTAGAAGAAATCACTATCAATTTTACAGGATTGCTACTGTATAAGTTAAAATTTATGGAAAATGCTAAAGTAATATTTTTGCCTTAAAAGGAGAAAAAAGTGGGTGCCCATTTGTGGTTGTCTACATATAGATATTAACTCCAAGCAATTTAAATCAGCAAATGCTAATTCAAATCAAAAGAATGTGATTATAATGTGATCCAAGTATACTCATTTGAAATGTTTTCAGCCACAGTATATTTATTGAATAATTATAACATTAAAGAATTAAAGTAGGGACAATGAACCCTAAATTGTTTTCAGTTCATTTACCTTGGATAATATCCCAAATATGTTGTGTTTAATTTAATTAATTTTAGTAATTAAAATTATAGCTATTTTTTTAAAAGATAAATAAGGTGTGATGGCAAGGATATAAAAGGTATTTAGTGCATGAAGCAATGGGTTCACTAAGGATTGGCTAAAATGTTAATTTTAATGATAATGTTCATTAAATATTTGGAAAGGAAAATAATTGATTGAAAGATGGATGTGTTACAAATTTAGAGAATGTTTCAAAAAGCAGTCAGATTAAAATGGGATCACATCTCATTAATTGTGTAGCTAGACTCTAGAGCCTAAACACAGATTCTGTCAATTAATAAGTAATCAGTAACACCCGGATGAATGATGGCTGAGTATATAGAACTCAGATTCATACTCAAGATGTATAAGCTATTTGTTGGAGTTTGTTCATTGAGTGTTATCTTTATGGAATAAATTAGTTAATGGCTGGTAATAACTGTTGTTGTTTATGTGCAATTTTTTTTTTTTTTTTGCAATTAACTAGAAAGGGGATTTACAATGATTTGCAAAGGAGAAAACAGGGAGTTTTGCAGAAGTAGATAGTCACAGAGATTTCCACTGTAAACCTTCATTACTACATACCTTAATATAACAACCACCCCACCCTATGATGTTGCATTGTATATAATTACCTAAGGCTTTATGCCATTTACAAACCAGGACTAAAATTAACATTCAGAATTTTAGTAGCCTGTGCCTGCACATATTAATATATATTATATATATTTTAAAATTATGTATGTTTAAATAATCTTTTGTTATCAAGTTTGTAAAATATTGCCTGATTTTGATTAAAAAGACAGAGCATTGTTGTCTTCAATTTCGTCTTTGTAGAAACACTGAATTAGAGATTTTCAATAAATGGGGATATTAAATCCCTTTGATGAGAGAGCAAACATTACACAAAAGATTTTACATTTTACTTTCTTTCTTTGCAGACCCTCCAATAGTTCTGTTTAAACAGATGTACCACAGATGTGGAAACATCTGGCAGGTCAACACTATTCTGCCATGACCATACTCAGGATAGGATTGTGCATTTTTTGACATCTAATTGTTAAGCAAGGATCCATGCATGGAAGAAGGCATTGCTTCAAATGATATATTTCTACTTGCTTCTCCTTTCTAAAAAATATTTTCACATGTGCTCGCTGGAAATATATTTTGTGTCCACAGTTATTTTGTGTGTGTTTTAGAAATGGCTATATGATTTTCAGTGTTTATTTTTTTTTAAAGTAATCACCTACTCAAGTGTAAGTAACAGGTTGAATTAAAATCAATAATATATTGGTTTCAGTCACTTTCATTTTTTTTCTTGTCCTAAGAGTTTTGCAGGTCCATTCAAATTACAAGAAAATTATTTCAGTTGTACACATTAAATATACCAAGCCATCGAATTCTTGGATCTTATTTCTTCACTTAAGTTTCATATGTCTCAGAGAAGAATGAAACTTTTTTCAACATTATATACAACCATAGAAGAGCCTTCAACTGGCTTCTTTCTGTCATTAGCATAGATGTATAGGACAAGATATGCATCTAATATATGCTGTGAGTGAGTATATTTGTGGTGTTTGTAATTTTAGTTAATGTTTTTGGTAAAGGAGGGGATAGAATACTGGAAAATTAAAAAATTAGAGATTTTGAAATTATATTTTTACATTATACATTCATAAACCTAACATTAGAAATATGCAATTTTACTTTAAAGTAGCTCTACCATTTTTTATGAAGCAAGAAACACTTATGAGACAAAGAAAATATTTTACAAAGCTCAGAGTCTGAATATCTATAACATTTACCCAAATCAGAGCAAATTAGTAAGATTTACAGCACTTTACAGTGTTAGAAAGCCCTGAGGGAAAAAGCAGATTGTATCATTTCACTCAGTACTGGGAATATGGGTGATATGTAGTGACAATAAGAGACTTCTCACTCCTAAAGAGAATGAGGCTGTGTGACCCCAGGGATCACTGTGCACTGTGGGAAGCTGTAAAACCCATCTAATATTTATCAAGATGTGCATTGTAATGAAAACAGTCTGAAATCATACACCACACAAACAACCTCAGCCTGGATAGAATAGCAAGCCAAGGAAATGTAATGATAAGCTAGGTTCTTATGCTACATTTCTCAGTCCCATTTCTTCAGTTTCATCAGCTACTTGTTTATATTTTCTAGCCACTTTAGCATCACTGAATTAGATTTATTTTCAAATGTATCATGAAATACCCACATTTTTGAGTTTCTGTTTGTCTGTTTGCTCTCCTTTAAAACATGCAGTTTTCCTGAAAAGTCTACTTTTTTTTGTGTTTAAAATAATCCACACATCTAAATTTTAATCAGGTTTCAGTAATATTAAATATTAACTCTGGTTCAGAAATGTATGGCTACTCCCCCGACTTCTGCTTGGAATCAACAAATGTGAACTGTGGGTTTCCACTGTATTACCACAGGACAAAAGCACCCCAGATTTTCCATTACAAGGATTAGTTGAAAGGAGATTTTTTTCACAAAAAGATTTTTACAATGTTGCACTAAAGAGGTCTAGAAACTCACAAAATGGTCTGCATGGCAATCAGCCCACAATGGGCTTCTAATTCCTTCACCATAGAGGCCAAGGCTACTTCCAAGTTTCCAACAAGGATCGTTGCAATGTGCTTTTTCCTTTGACAGCTGTTAATTGCCGTAATGCCTACAACAGCAGATGCTGGGAGTATTCCAGATGTCTTAACACAGTGGTAGGTCCATTCCTAATAATATCCATGGAGAGAGAAAGGCTGACTGAATATCTATAGGAATTTCTTAATCTCTAGTGTGTTGTTGATGTTTATGGTTCTAGGTGGGGAATCTGGCTGCCACCAAATGGGTATTTTTCACCTCTGGGTTTAAGTATCAGACTCTATTTAAATTTTTCTATTCCCATTAATTCTGTCTCTATATCTCTGTCTCAAGTCTTACTCAAATTCTCTCTCCTCTCTCTCTCTCCTTTCTCTCTCTCTCTCTCTGTCTCTCCACAAAATTTACTGAGCATTTTTTTTTCCCTCCAGGTGCACTTAACTCATTCCTGCTTATCTCAGAAAATAAAAGAGTTTCCATCCTGTGTCCCTGTCTATATGCCAAAAATGCTCTGGACTGATGCAATCCAACATGGGCATGTTTAAAAAAATATATTAGGCCATATGGAAAGATGTCTTGTTGAAATACTGAAGCAATTTACTGTTTAAAGAGTAGTTTTCCATTGGACCTATTTGGTTTTGACTGTAAGCTTTGTGTGCAGAAATGTTCCTTTGGTCATTCTTTCCTCAAAAGTTATGAGAGAGGAATGAAGAAAAGACCACTTTAACTGAACTGTTGAATTCAAAAAGAGCCAAGGAAAGATAATTAGTAAAACATGCTGCAGAAAACATCATAAATTGTGATATTGGGCTGGTTACAAACATTTTTGAGGATGTGGGAAGTGGAGGTCTCCCTCTTTTATGAAAGAAAGGAGATTCTTAAATGTTCTACTTGTGCTTTCTTCCAGTCCTAATATTTACTAATATATGATCCAATTTTTTTGAGCTCTCTGGATTTCTACAGCTCTCATGAGCATGCCTACCTTGACACTTGATGTCACATTTCATTGATTTTTAGAAGTCATTCTTAATTTATCAAACTTCCTTGCCTTCAACCATATCAGAAGATGAAAGAGAAAAAACATGGTAAAAAGATAAATTTTGACTCATTATTCTCCTTTCCAAAGTGAAAATAATGAAGAACAAGGAGTATACCTTTTGATTATTTTTTGATGTGGGGAGCTGCAATATTGTCTTAATTTCTTAAGGGCAGGAAAGCAACTATATGGAAATAAGCAAATTGATTTTGGCAACTAAATCTAATTAAAATGGCTGTAGGAAAAAAAGCCTTTAATAGACTAAAAGTAAGATCAATAACAATAGATTCTACTAATTTATGTTTATTTTGTTTAATATTAACGTGCAAATTAGTGAATGGGTAGCATCATTTACTTAATGAAAACTATTTTATTTTGAATTTGGAGATACAGTTCACATTCTTCCCTGGTGTGCTCATTTGTACACTACTAATCCAGATTTTTCAATTCAGAATAGCTCTAGAATGACCTCTCAGCCACTATTTTATCATTAAGATTTTTTAAAATTTGCATTCTAAGCAAATCATCAATAGGAGGTTTTACTTTCTAAATGTTCTTTTTCTACCACCTATTTTGCTACTAGCATTGGTCTTATGAATAGTATGTCTGCCCATAGGTAACCTAGGAATAGAATTAAACTGTCAGGTTATGACCTTTAAGATAAATGTGCTATTCAAATAAAAACTACAATTATTATTTAAAGACATTTAAGATGGGAGTTGAACGAGTTGGCCAGACATTAGAGAAATATTTTATATCAAAATTATTGGGACCCCTGTTTTTGTTGTTGTTGTTTGTTTTTTTAAAAAGGTACCTGCACCAACCCTAGGACTCCTATTCAGAATAAAATAAGGAACTTCAAATTTAAACAAGCTTTCCAAATGGTTCTTAGGCACTGCTCATGCAGTGAGCAGCCAGTGGTCTAACTGGCCTACCCTTTTTTGGGTCCAGGATAGGAATGCTCAAATTGCCAAAAGGTATCCAGTGAGTCCCATGATGAAAGCTTCTGGCTTCCCTACCATTGTCAGCTACCTTTGCCTTTCCTCCTCTTTAAATAAGAAAATAGTCCAAAGAAGGTGGTGAACTCACCCCAGCCTTCCCTTCCCTAATTGTAGTAATAATCTGAGACACTACTTGAGTATTCAGCAAGAGCTATATCATGTGGTGAATGCACTGCTAACAACTTCCATGCTGCCAGCTAACATGGCAATTCATAAAGGAAAATCAGACTCTCTGTCAATGAAAATAAACTTCCAGCCTCCCACAACAGGCATAAAATTGTAGACCTTATTTTCTACCACTATAATTTATTAAAGTTTTATATAGTTTAGCTAATATAAGGGGTACACTCTAGTAATGTGGATCCTTAATACTTAAGATTTATCAACTGAGTAACATAAATTAAGGTTTAGACCTATTTAAGTGCAAGGTCTGAGATCCTAATTTTTAAATAAATATGACTTACAACTTACATTCCTAATATATTTCCTAGTGAAGGTTCTATTTCTTGAGAGAACAAACACTAGAGTCATAAAGATAAATAATTGGCATTAATTTTAAGTTGAAGTTACTTTGCAGTAACTGAGTAAATATTTCTTGACCATTATAATACTCTATTGAAATTCTAGGCCCTCGAGTTCTGTTGGTTGTCAATTTTTGAGTAAAGTTTACGTTTTCTGATTATTCTTGATCCTGACATATGACAAGATTGGATTTAATGTTTAACTTTTTTAGTTTGGAAGGCCAATAGAATTATATGAAAGTGCTCTCTCTGTCTTTAATATATAATTATTTGTATTTCTGCTTATCTTGTGACTTTTTTATTATGTGAAATTTTATGATTTTTAAAAATTTTTATTATACAAAATTTCAAACATAAAAGTAGACAGAATTCGTTACCTATATCTATATCTATATCTATATTTTGAGACGGGATCTTGCTATCACCAAGGCTGGAGTGCAATGGCACTATCACGGCTCACTGCAAACTTGACCTCCAGGGCTTGAGTAATTCTCTCACTTCAGCCTCTGGAATAGCTGGAACTACAGGTGTGCACCACTACACCCAGCTAATTTTTGTATTTCTGTAGAGATGGGGTCTCACTGTGTTGCCCAGTCTGGTATATTTTCTAATTTAACAAGGAGCTCAACCTTTTACTTTTACCTGCTTTCTACCGCATTCCTTTCTCCACATTCTAAGAGTAGGAATTCTAACACAGGTTAAGGACAAGATGAAATACTGGAAACTGGAATGAGATCATGGCCCAAACAAAGGTGCAGAACTAGTGGGAAGAGAGAGAGGTTAAAAGTCATTTTCCATATGGATCCTTTATTGGATCTCTTTGCATCCTCTTTCAAACTGATTTTTTTTTTCTCTCCTTTGGGTCATATGCTACTGTGGACACAACACAGCATGACGTATATATATACAACAATATCTCTTCAAAGAAAAATGGGCTTTGATATTTTTCTATGTTATCTGAATTAGTTTTTTACAAAATCCTATTTGGAATGGGGTTTATTCCATATTTCAATTAATTTATCATAATTTGTATTTAATAATCCAAAATGAGTTGCATTATAGCTGTTGCTTTGCAGATCTTGTTGATACCCACCCCTGCAACACAACAGGAAAAAAGTTAATTGAAAGATGGGGATTTAGTGTAGCAGGCACCAGTAGGAACAACAGTTGGAGATTTCTCTTCAATGTTAAAATAGCTGGTCAATGGAAGGACCAGACATTTAACATGGAATATAGGAGCTGAAAAAGGCTTTAGACATTATCTAGTTCAGCATCTTTACTTTATAAAGTATTATCTGCAAATAGTAGGTAATTTTCCCTAAACCTAGATCAGATAATTGCCTTCTGCAAACAATGTCATTTCTAATGCTGGAGTTCATTGAATGGAATGGATGGCCTGGTTTAGCATTAACATTTCATCTGCTAAGTTAACAAGTTCTTTATCTGAGGAAACTCAGTTTCTTCATTTCTAAAATAGGCACAAAAACAATTCTTACTTTGTAGATTTGACCTTAAGATTATTTAAGATAAGATGTGTAAAGAGTTAAAAAGTGTAGTACATGGTAAAACTCAATATGGGCTGATTGTAATTATTAATTGTATTAGAGTGTTTCTCCTAATTATTGTACTTTTTTAAAACTTTTTTATTATTATTATTATTATACTTTAAGTTTTAGGGTACATGTCCACAATGTACCTCCACATATGCAGGTTAGTTACATATGTATCCATGTGCCATGTTGGTGTGCTGTACCCATTAACTAGTCATTTAGCATTAGGTATATCTCCTAAAACTGTCCCTCACCCCTCCCCCCACCCCACAACAGTCTCCAGAGTATGATGTTCCCCTTCCTGTGTCCAAGTGTTTTCATTGTTCAATTCCCACCTATGAGTGAGAACGTGTGGTGTTTGGTTTTTTGTCCTTGCGATAGTTTGCTGAGAATGATGGTTTCCAGTTTCATCCATATCCCTACAAAGGACATGAACTCATCATTTTTTATGGCTGCAGAGTATTCCATAGTGTATATGTGCCACATTTTCTTAATCTAGTCTATCATTGTTGGACATTTGGGTTGGTTCCAAGTCTTTGCTATTGTGAATAGTGCCGCAATAAACATACGTGTGCATGTGTCTTTATAGCAGCATGATTTATAGTCCTTTGGGTATATACCCAATAATGGGATGGCTGGGTCAAATGATATTTCTAGTTCTAGATCCCTGAGGAATCGCCACACTGACTTCCACAATAGTTGAACTAGTTTACAGTCCCACCAAAAGTGTAAAAGTGTTCCTATTTCTCCACATCCTCTCCAGCACCTGTTGTTTCCTGACTTTTTAATGATCACCATTCAACTGGTGTGAGATGGTATCTCATTGTGGTTTTGATTTGCATTTCTCTGATGGCCACTTATGATGAGCATTTTTTCATGTGTTTTTTGGCTGCATAAATGTCTTCTTTTGAGAAGTGTCTGTTCATGTCCTTCGCCCACTTTTTGATGGGGTTGTTTGTTTTTTTCTTGTAAATTTGTTTGAGTTCATTGTAGATTCTGGATATTAGCCCTTTGTCACGAGTAGGCTGCAAAAATTTTCTCCCATTTTGTAGGTTGCCTGTTCATTCTGATGGTAGTTTCTTTTGCTGTGCAGAAGCTCTTTAGTTTAATTAGATCCCATTTGTCAATTTTGGCTTTTGTTGCTGTTGCTTTTGGTGTTTTAGACGTGAAGTCCTTCCCCATGCCTATGTCCTGAATGGTATTGCCTAGGTTTTCTTCTAGGGTTTTTATGGTTTTAGGTCTAACATGTAAGTCTTTAATCCATCTTGAATTAATTTTTGTATATGGTGTAAGGAAGGGATCGAGTTTCATCTTTCTACATATAGCTAGCCAGTTTTCCCAGCACCATTTATTAAATAGGGAATCCTTTCCCCATTTCTTGTTTTTTTCAGGTTTGTCAAAGATCAGATGGTTGTAGATATGTGGCATCATTTCTGAGGGCTCTGTTCTGATCCATTGATCTATGTCTCTGTTGTGGTACCAGTACCATGCTGTTTTGGTTACTGTAGCCTTGTAGTATAGTTTGAAGTCAGGTAGCGTGATGCCTCCAGCTTTGTTCTTTTGGCTTAGGATTGACTTGGTGATGCAGGCTCTTTTTTGATTCCATATGAACTTTAAAGTAGTTTTTTCCAATTCTATGAAGAAAATCATTAGTAGCTTGATGGGGATGGCATTGAATCTATAAATTACCTTGGGCAGTATGGCCATTTTCACAATATTGATTCTTCCAACCCATGAGCATGGATTGTTCTTCCATTTGTTTGTATCCTCTTTTATTTCCTTGAGCAGTGGTTTGTAGTTCTCCTTGAAGAGGTCCTTCACATCCCTTGTAAGTTGGATTCCTAGGTATTTTATTCTCTTTGAAGCAATTGTGAATGGGAGTTCACTCATGATTTGGCTCTCTGTTTGTCTGTGATTGGTGTACAAGAATGCTTGTTATTTTTGTACATTGATTTTGTATCCTGAGACTTTGCTGAAGTTGCTAATCAGCTTAAGGAGATTTTGGGCTGAGACAATGGGGTTTTCTAGATATACAATCATGTCGTCTGCAAACAGGGACAATTTGTCTTCCTCTTTTCCTAATTGAATACCCTTTATTTCCTTCTCCTGCCTGATTGCCCTGGCCAGAACTTCCAGCACTATGTTGAATAGGAGTGGTGAGAGAGGGCATCCCTGTCTTGTGCCAGTTTTCAAAGGGAATGCTTCCAGTTTTTGCCCATTCAGTATGATATTGGCTGTGGGTTTGTCATAGATAGCTCTTATTATTTTGAGATACATCCCATCAATACCTAATTTATTGAGAGTTTTTAGCACGAAGGATTGTTGAATTTTGTCAAAGGCCTTTTCTGCATCTATTGAGATAATCACGTGCTTTTTTCTTTCGTTCTGTTTATATGCTGGATAACATTCATTGATTTGCGTATGTTGAACCAGCCTTGCATCCCAGGGATGAAGCCCACTTGATCATGGTGTGTAAGCTTTTTGATGTGCTGCTGGATTCGGTTTGCCAGTATTTTATTGAGGATTTTTGCATCAATGTTCATCAAGGATATTGGTCTGAATTTCTCTTTTTTGGTTGTGTCTCTGCCAGGCTTTGGTATCAGGATGATGCTGGCCTCATAAAATGTGTTAGGGAGGATTCCCTCTTTTTCTGTTGATTGGAATAGTTTCAGAAGGAATGGTACCAGTTCCTCCTTGTACCTCTGATAGAATTCGGCTGTGAATCCATCAGGTCCTGGACTCTTTTTGGTTGGTAAGCTATTGATTATTGCCTCAATTTCAGAGCCTGTTATTGGTCTATTCAGAGATTCAACTTCTACCTGGTTTAGTCTTGGGAGGGTGTATGTGTCAAGGAATTTATCCATTTCTTCTAGATTTTCTAGTTTATTTGCGTAGAGGTGTTTGTAGTGTTCTCTGATGGTAGATTGTATTTCTGTGGGATCGGTGGTGATATCCCCTTTATCATTTTTTGTTGCATCTATAATTATTGTACTTTGAAATAATTGTTTTTAATTTAATTTAGGTTTAGTTTACATATTAATATTACAAAAACAATAATGTAATGTTTATAAATGCCAATGTTATTTTAGTTTAATTAACAAAATTCTCTAGAGCTTACACTGGCAGAAGATCTAAGGTAGATATGCACAATGGTGAAGAGATGGAGAATTATTTTAATTCTGTTTATTTCAACGAAAATAGCCTCTTTATTTAAGTGCCATATTTTAAAAATGTATATTTATTTTAAATGAGAAATTTTGTTTCTATATTTGATTTTAATAAAAATCAAATCATTGTCAAACTGCATTGGTCATTATAAGCTATCTTTGCAGTAAATTTTTCATAAGTTGCTTTATTTTAATGAAGCTTTTTCAGCTCTTCAGTGTACTTTCAGGTTTTGGAGTGTTGTTTTAAACAATTTGGTAATATGCTAATTATATTTAAGCCATTTTTCAAATTCAAGACAAAACAAGAAACTCATTGTTTTCCAAATCTGTACTTTTTCCATTTCTGTATTAAACACAGATAATGTTAGTACTCTAAATGTAATTTAATATACATTATTCAGTAGCTTGTTTATGAGGATTTACATTTACAGTCTATTTGTTGTAAGGAACTTCAGATTTTTAAATGCATTTACTTTTTCTTTTCTTAGACTTTCTGCAATCATTTTAGTCCCTACTCTGACATTTTTTTGACGTTTCTCTTTTTCAAGTATCTCATACTTACCCTGATGAGGCAGAATAGTAGTCAAAGAAAATTACCCGTAAAGGAGCTTTAACGAAAAGAGAAAGAAACCAAAACAAAAGGAGAAAATAAGGCTTACGTCAAGACTCAATCTCTATGAGTCGGTCAGCAAAGATGAGAAATCCAAAAGGATATGAATATTTGTTTTTTTGGCATATTTTAAAATCTCATTTCAAGTACTCATTAGTACCAAATGAGGAAAGGGAAATGACTTTGAAATATGTTCCTTTCAACAAAAAGAAAGGTGGGGAAGATAGGTTTCTTTGAGGACGAGAGGATTCCATTTTGCAGGCATGTAATTAACTTTCATTTCAGCTTCTGGGTCTGACACCAACTTCCCTCCACTGACACTAAATAGTGATAGCGATAACAGCAGGAAATACTGAAAATATATCTGCTTCAAAATGCTCTTTTCTTCAAATAAATGGCACAAAGAGGCAATGGAATCTGTTGAGTGTTTGAATCACCTTTGCACCTCTCAGAGGACCATTTTGTTACAGTGGCAGGACTACTGCTAATGCATCAAAGCTCTCAGGAAATATGTCTTCATATTGACTAAGCATGCAAAATTCCAAGGGTAGTTAATGAGACAAACGCACATGATTAGGTGTAAGGCATCATTTTTTCCTCTAGCTCTTTACTTAGTAAAAACAGTCAAGACCGTTGTTTGGGTAATGAACAAAATCTCTCCTTAGCAACAGTATAGTTTTCATTTATTTTTTCTTAATAGAAATCAAATGGTGTCCTACTTTTAATAATGTGGGTTTTTTTCTTCTGCTTTCTTTTTAGTCTGGCCAGACTGGAAAATTTTGGTTCACTATTGAGATTTATAAGAAACTAATTGTCTTTTTTCCTGCATTAACATACCAAGAATGACAACGTAACTGTAATAGGATTCCAAATATTGTTACCCCAGTAAATTGGGTTATGCCTTATATAAATACTTCAATTTGCCACGATAAAAATTCCCAAACCTAAACTAAATAAGAAAACATTACTACTAACATTAATGACCCCTACATTTACAGTTTTATGTTTTTCTTTATCTCTTTTGTTTTTTGTTTTGACTGTGTTTCAGTGTTCTTTTAGGGAGCAGATTTCTATCAATAAAGCACTGATGATATCTGCTTTAGTTGTATGGTTCTCTAATGGGCTGTTATCCATTTATTGCTTTTAGTGAGAAACCATAAAATGTGGATAAATTGCAATAACATAAACTTGAAATATCTAAGTATCCCATAAAATTACAAACATAAACACACTGATTATGAAAAATGTAAGCTATCACATGAAGCATAATCTATTATTTCTGAGGTCATTCAATCATTTTGCATTATATCAGACATCAAGATTTTTATTAATGGAAAAGTTCTTAAAATTGATAACTTTCTACTTGCTTCATAAAAATTTTAGAAAACAAACTTGCATTTAATTTTAATAATGAAACGCCTTTATTCAGCTAATATAATATCAATCTTCTACAAGATTATAGGGTGAGGCCACTAT
Source organism: Hylobates moloch (assembly GCF_009828535.3). Taxonomy (NCBI): domain Eukaryota; kingdom Metazoa; phylum Chordata; class Mammalia; order Primates; family Hylobatidae; genus Hylobates; species Hylobates moloch. The sequence continues at coordinate 67,718,379 of NW_026652284.1, forward strand.
TGATGTTTTAGGTAGCATTAAAAGGAGTAATAAAAGTAATTGAGAAGAGATGGAATTTCAAGATTTAGATTGGGCCAAAGTGAATCAAGACAAATGCTAATGTTTAACCATATTTTGAACAGCCTGCAAGATGAGAAAATATCACAGAATCTGTAACTGCAATAGAAGATCTATAACTTTCAGATAGAAGTTACTATTATTTACAATTAAGTTTTCCAAAGCCTATTTCTTGTAGGATGTAGATGCAGGAATAAATAAAATAAATCCAAGTAAATAGGTGAATTAGAAAACCTTTTTAAATACATTTAAGAAGTATTATTTTATCAACATCACAATTTGCCTATCAATGATTTCCAATTTCAACTCCCTCTCATCTCTCAGGCCAAGTTTCATGGGAATTGGCAGATTCCAAATCCAGAGGACAGATCTAATCCATCTAGGCCATTCATGGAAATTCCGTTTCTTCGCATGTGTCTGGTTTAGGGTTGAACATGAACTCCATCTGTGGTCAGCGAGATGAGATGAGAATTTTCCTTGGAGTCCCTGAAGACATGTTTCTTTTTTCTTTTCTTTTTCAAGAGACTGAAAGAAGTCAAACTCTCTTTCTCCTTTGGAGGTTGCTGTCCTGGGAAATGATACCTTGAACTATTGCAGCTATTTTATAACTCTTAGAAGAATAAATATCAAGGGCAGATATTTGACTCTAAGGATGGAAGGGTAGACAGAGGGGAAAAAATTGGGGTTTTTGATGGGATCAATAAATTTCAGATAACACCAGGACTAGAGCCTCCTTTACTTCTGACCTTTTTCTTCAGTGACGAAAATAATGATAACGATAGTGATGATGTTCTCATTTTTCCAAGACAGTTTTAATTAGGCTTTCTGTTTTTCAGTGCCAAAATATTCCTAAAAGACAATCTTCTATATGCACCAGAAAACTTTTTTCATTAACATGAAACCAAATTAAACATGCTAAGAGCTCACAAAGTAAAAGGAAAATAAAAGATACTCAAACATTCACTCATGATTGTTTGGTAACACTACAAATAACCCAGCATTCAAACACACTCCCATGTCATACAGACAACCGTGAAAGGAAATAGGTCTAAGTTTAGAATCTTCCCCAAAGCATTTAGTAATGCCAAATAATCAGTTACTTGGATGGCTTTGACATAGCAGCATTTGTATTAATGCTTTGGTATTATGTAGACAAAACAATCAGCTGATTGATTTCACTTTTTCACCAAGTGTTTTGGCATAATAAGGAATGATCTATGATAATTATGAAGTTGGTGTTGGGACCAGAATTTCAGTCTCGTTACCCAATAGAAGACATTGATTGGGCTTATGTACTGTATCTCATGTACTCTGTTAAGTGCTAAAATCAGAGAAGTGATTAAAACACAGCCCCAACCCTAACATCCCAATGCACAATTAAAAGTGTCAACACCAGGAAATTCTCAAGTCTCTCTCCAAGGTATGAAAAAAAGGAAATGAAGTAAATATCATGCATCTACTTCAAAAATAACCTGTGTTTATAGAACAACAATCAAAGTGGAAGAAGATTGTTTAATACAAGCAAATTATTGAATTAGATTTTCATGGCTATTAGATTAAAAAGATCTATGATGCAAAGTTATATAATTGGCTATGAAGTACATTTAGAATGCAAGTTATTTGAGGATGTAGTAGAAATCGGCCAACAGTGTTCTACTGTGAATGATCTGGTTCATAGCAAATTATATAATTTTGCTTCATAGATCTTTTAAATCTAATATAATAGCCATGAAAATCTAATTCAATAATTTGCTTGTATTAAAAAGCCCACTGTCAAAAAAGCTTATATTTTAACATTATCCTATAACATACGAGGATCCATTCTGGCTCACGTGCTTTTAGTTAAAAAAAAAAAAAAAAAAAGCGTGAAATGCGTTTTCAAATGATGTGTCCATAGTGTGTTGGAGTTAGAAGTGTGAGGCTATTTATTGTTGTGCTGTGCTGGAATTTGAAAGGGACAGCTTATAGAGATGTAATTAAATCTTGCCTGTTAAGTAATCTTATGAATTATTAAAATCCAGATCCTATTATTCCTTCTTAAATTGTTCTTTTAAACTTCTTGTTGCCACATGTGCCACCCCCCTCAAATGTTAAGCAATTACCCTTTATAGGGTCAAAGAAGCACCTAAAGGGTCCATCTGTAAAGCTGAGATAAGGCCCTATGTTTCAGCTTAAACAGTTGTTGAACTGAGACATTAAGATCGGGTTGGGGAGGAAGCCATTACCTTGGGGCTTTCTGAATAGCTAAAAGGGATTTATTCTAGTACACTCTACATCAATTCTTGGATGCCTTTCTGTATTTTTATAAAGCTGAAGCTTTTATAAAGCTCCATTTTCATCTAACTTCAAAGTGTTTACTTGTCTTGATATGAAATGCTGGATTGAAAATTGAATACAATTTTGCAGAAGGAAATATCTATATATATATATATAAATACATACAGCTATCTATCATCTATCTATCATTTATCTATACTTCTTGAAAAATGGCTTAACAGCCTGTGAATTTCATTAAAATAGGATGAGTAGAAATGATTTTTTTAATGCAAGCAGTCTCATACTTGAGGATTATTCTGAAGTAAAGTTTATTTTATGTATTTATTTGTTCTGAGTTTTCTGGGAAAATCTCTGTATCTCCGGAGGAGAGAAAGATTTGTTTAATCAATGCTGATTTTAAAAATAATCATACAAATATTCCATGTTTTTACTTATACGTAGTAGCTAAAATATTTGAACAGGCCTAGTGCAGTGGTGCATAGCTGTAGTTCCAGATACTCAGGAGGCTGAGGTGGGAGCATTGCTTGCGCCCAGGAGTTTGAGGATACAGTGAGCTATGATTGTGTCACTGCACTTAAACTGGGGTGAAGGCGTGACACCATGTCTCAAAACAATTATTTTCCTTTGAACATATGGAGGTAGAGAGTGGAAAAATAGAAAACAGAGATTGGGAAGAGTAAGTGGAGGAGAGATGGGGGAATGAACAGAAGTGGGTTAAAGGGTACACACATACAGTAAAATAGAAGAAATAAATTCAATTTGATAGCAGAGTGGGATGACCATACTTTAACAAATGTGTACTTGAGTGATGGACAACCTGAATATCCTGACTTGATCATTACACATTACATACATGTAAAAAATTCTTATGTAACTCAGACATTTGCACAAACAGGCACTTAGTGTGATTCCATATCTTTGCAATTATGAAATGTGCTGCAATAAACATAGGCATAAATGTGTGTTTTTGATATGATTTTTTTTCCTTTGGGTTGATACTAGTAGGACTGCTGGACCAAATAGTAGATCTACTTTTAGTTCTTTGAGAAATCTCTATACTGTTTTCCACAGAGGTTGTACTAATTTACATTCCCACCAGCAGTGTATAAACATTCCCTTTTCACCACATCTGTGCCAACATCTATTGGGTTTTGACTTTTTAAAAATGGCCATTCTGGGCTGGGCACAGTGGGTCACAGCTGTAATCGCAGCACTTTGGGTGGCCAAGGCAGGCAGATCACCTGAGGTCAGGAGTTTGAGACCAGCCTGGCCAACATGGTGAAACCCCTGTCTCTACTAAAAATACAGAAATTAGCTGGGCATGGTGACACTCACCTATAATCCCAGCTACTAGGGAGGCTGAGGCTGGAGGATTGCTTGAACCCAGGAGGCAGAGGTTGCACTGAGCAAAGATTGTGCCGCTTCACTCTAGTCTGGGCAACAGTGTGAGAATCCATCTCCAAAAAAAAAAAAAAAAAAAAAAAGCCATTCTGACTTGGGTAAGGTGTTATCTCATTATGGTTTTAATTTGCATTTCTCTAATGATGAGTGATGTCGAGCGTTTTTTTCATGTATTTGCTGACCTATATGTCTAGTCATGTCATTTGCCCACCTTTTAGTGAAACTATTTGTTTTTTTCTTGCTGATTTGTTTGAGATCCTTGTAGATTTTGGATGTTAGTCCTTTGTCAGATGCATCGTTTGTAAACATTCTCTCATTCTGTAGCTTGTCTGTGTGCTCTCATGATTATTTCTTTTGCTGTTCAGAAGCATTTGGTTTAATTAGGTCTTACTTATTTATTTTTGTTTTTGTTGCATTTGCTTTGGGGATCTTTATCATAAATACTTTACTTAGGCCAATGCCCGGAAGAATTTTTTCCTAATTATCTCCTAGAATTCTTATGGTTTAAGGTTTTAGACTTAAGTCTTTATTGCATTTTGAGTTAATTTTTGTGTATGGTGACAGATATATATCCAGTTTTATTTTTCTGCATGTGGCTATCCAATTTTCCCAGCACCATTTATTGAATAGGGTGTCCCTTTCCCAATTTATGTTTTTGTTTGCTTCGTCAAAGATCAGTTGATTGTAAGTATATGGCTTTATTTCTGGGTGCTCTATTCTGTTTCACTGGTCTATGTGTCTACTTTTATGCCAGTAACATGCTGTTTTGTTTACTGTAGTCTCATAGTATAAGCAAAATTGGATAAGGTAATGCCTCCAAGTTTGTTCTTTTTGCTTAGGATTGCTTTGGTTATTCAGGCTCTTTTTTGGTTCCATATTAATTTTAGGAATGTTTTTGCTAATTCCATGGAGAATAACATTGGTATTTTCATAGGAATTGCATTTAATCTGTAGATTGCTTTGGGCTATATGGTCATTTTCACATTATTGATTCTTCCAATCCTTGAACATGGGATGTATTTCCATTTATTTGTGTCATCTACGATTTCTTTCAGGAGTGTTTTGTAGTTTTCCTTGTAGAGATCTTTCACCTCCTTGGTTAAGTATATTTCTAAGTACTTTATTATTATTTTTTGTAGCTATTTAAAAAAGATATTGAGTTCTTGATTGGATTCTTAGATGGGTCACTGTTGGTGCATAGCAGTGCTACTGATTTCTGTACCTTAATTTTGTAACCTAAGACTACTAAATTCATGAATCAAATCTAGGAGCCTTTTGGAAGAGGCTTTGGGGTTTTCTAAGTATAAGATTATATCAAAGACAAACAGAGATAGTTTCACTTCCTCTTTTCCAATTTAGATACTCTGGATTCTTTCTCTTACCTGATTGCTCTGGCTAGGATTTCCTGAATATTATTATTTTTTCAGATGAGAAATCTGGAGTCTAGATAGTTTTAAGTAGTTTTTTGTTTTGTTTTGTTTTGTTTTTTGAGATGGAGTCTCGCTGTGTCGCCTAGGCTGGAGTGCAATGGTGCAATCTCAGCTCACTGCAACCTCCACCTCCTGGGTTCAAACAATTTTCCTGCCTCAGCCTCCTGAGTAGCTGGGACTACAGGCACACACCACCATGCCAGGCTAATTTTTGTATTTTTAGTAGAGACACGGTTTCACCATATTGGCCAGACTTGTCTCGAATTCCTGACCTCATGAACCACCCACCTCAGCCTCCCAAAGTGTTGGGATTACAGGCATGAGCCATCGCGCCCGGCCTTAAGTAGTTTTTACATTACACAGCTAGTAAGTTTCGAGATTATAACTCCAGGCCTACCATTGCAGAATGTTGTGTGTTTGCTGGAACACGTGAGAATTTTGTTTTCTGAGTATATGTGAGGTCGATGATAAAACGCAAACGTGATCATGTGATAATTATTAATAAAGCTGTAGACATTTGATAACAAAGTATTTGTGATTATAATTATTGTTTACTTACTTTTTTCAGCATTTTAATTTTTTAAATTATGCTGCCACAATTTCAAAACTAAGGTGGTCTGTCTTAGTTCTACTATCTTATATCAGGACCTAGAAGATCCATGCTTACTTATTTTAAGTTCCTCTATGTAACCAGTCCTCATTAACATAGTATTCTCCTCACTTGTCGTTCAAGTGAAAAGTCAAGCAACCTTGGTCAGGGAAAGCAAACACTTGCTAAGTTCAACTGTCTTTATGTAGTTGAAATCATGCTGGAATAGGTCAAGTTTGAAATTGACATTCTTGATGTCATGTTCACTACCCAAACTGCCTCTTTTTCACCCTCATATCCCATCTTTTTTGAGAGGAAACAGAAGATTCATGTCTCAAAGACTGATGAAAGTTAGTATAATGGCCACAAAATTAGGTCTTTAAGATACATACATACAGAAAGGAAGGAACGAAATGAGGAAGAACAAGAAAAAGGAAAGAAAAGAGGAAAGAAGAAGGAAGGGAGAGGAGACTTCACACAGTATTATTTTGAATGAGTTTTCTAATAGTAAATAAGGCTTGCCTTTTGAATGAACAGACTCAGATTTTGTGGGGTCTGAAAGCCATAAAATGTGGGCCATTTAAAAGAGAGCATGTACAGATTAAAGAATAACATTCCCACTGCGCTTTAGCACAACTTGGCCTGAGAAATTACTAATACAAAATGGCCTGTCACTAGGAGTTGGGCACTTCTGAGTAAAGCACCCTGACACTTAAGTTCCTAAAGCTTCAGCTGAGTCTGTCTCTGACTGAGGGTTAAATCCTGCCTTGAGTTTATTTAATCTCTTCTTCAAGCAAAGGAGAGAGGAAATTGAGGCCTGGAAAAGTCATATAATTTGCCCAAATTTATACAGTTATGAAGGGATGGAGCTAAGATGCCAACTTGTGTCCTTTAGACTCTAGCACCAAGGTGTTCAGCTCCTCTAGGTTCTGTCTGAAGATTTCATTACTGTTTACAAAGGAATGTTATACACTCAGCAAGGAAAGAAAAATTACACCTGGTTAACACTGGAACTTCTAACAAATCTTAAAAAAAAAATGATGGACCAGAAATGGTCCAGATGATAATAGGATAATATGATGACTGAAGAAACTTTATTGTTGAGGAGAAACTAAAATCTCAGTATTTACAATTATATTCATCATTCAATGTGAAAAGATAAGAAGAACTCATAAATAGCTTGAGCTTTTAAATGAAAAGATTTGGTAAATAGGTAACTATTCACACAACTGTAGATAAGTAGAACAAAGGGGAAAGTCTTGATGCCTTGAAGAGATGAGTCCAGAACAAGGAAAATAAGTACCCCTTTACTCTTTGAAGTAGTGGGAGGTAAAATAATGCAATATGTTATCCTTAGAAAGGGGTTTTTTAAATGTTTTCATTGGAGGTTTAGGAATTTCAAGACATTCCTGGACACTGCCTCTCCACCTTAGACACATCTCCACCTATATCATATATTCTAGACAGAAAATTTTAAAAGGAAATATAGAAGTAAAACCAGATTATGTTTATACAGCAGCCCCAGGAATTGTGTCCTACAGGTACAAATAAGGAAAAATAATAACATTCTGGTGCTAGGGATTTATTGATACATGTGGAACTAACTAAAATCAAATCAACAAAGGTTTTTCTTACAAAAATAAATCCCCTGCCTGGGTACATATGTAATGGACTCATGGTGCTCTAAGAAAATCTATCTTCAAATCAATCAGAATAAACGATATAGTTCATGAGTCAGAAATTCTATGATGAGACACATGTTTTGAGTTTAGAATTTAGATGATTGGAAAAATTTTAGAAATTGTTATTATTTTTCTAATATCAAGTTTGAAAGACATGTTCCAACACTCAGTGTTTTGGATCAACTGCAATAATTCAAATGAATGTCATTATTTAATTCTTTCAAACAAATCTGGAAGTTATATTTTGTGAGTAAAGAATAAGACAATTTTTGTTTGTTCTTCAGTTTGCTCTGGGCTAACATTAGAGAAAGAGACATTAAGTTGTCACTGGTCATAATAAAAACAGAAATGCTAGTACTGAGGATGGAGTGTAATGCAAGCTCAAAAACTGTTAACCAAACAAGTAAGTGAATGCGTGAATTGAATAAATCCTACAAATAGAGAAAGAGTATGAGTCCTGCCTTGAAATTCTCTGTGAACTTTTAGCAACTGTGCCATGTGTAGCTCCATCAACACTAATTCTTGAACTACGAACTTTCTATTATGAGACGTGGAGTGGTTTTTAGGTTGCTTTGAAGAAGCCTGGGGCTCCTGGGAAAGTTTTTAAGGGGTTTCATATACAATTATTCTGAATGAAGATTTAAACTTTCCAAGGAATTCATAATTTTTTGAAATGTTTTATATGTTATTCTAAATAAAATTTCAACATAAAATATTTCTAATGTTTTAAAAAGACAATCACTACAAGATCCTTGAACATATGAAACTGCTTGAATATCTTTTTAAGGGGTCACAAAAGGAGTTTGCAAGGAGAATAAAGGTAAAATGTTAACAAGGAGGAGCTTAACTAGTTTAACCAACACAAGTGCTAAGGAGATCCCATTTATCTTAATTTTTATTGAACTTTTATTTTAAATTCAAGGGTACGCAGGACTAAAGCATGGTGGAACTGCAAGGATTTACAATGATAATACAGATTACCTCCGATTAAGTGTATTCAACAATTTGATCATGATGCAGCTCGGTTTTCTGTGAACACCTGTAAGCATGGCAACACAGAATGCTGACAATACCTTCTTAACAATTGCAAATTGAGGAAGATTATGAAGGAAAATAGTACTTCAAGAACTCCAAACGCTGCATTTATCTCCCAAAATATCCAGGTCATTGAGTTAAACTACATGTTTTTATCTCTTGCAATTATTTGTTTGATAATTGCCATGGTCTTTAATATTCTCAAAAATTATTCATCCGTAACCCAATTTCCTGAGCCTTTGACTATAAAAGATCCTGACACAGAATTAGACACAGGACAACTGGTATACCAGAACCAAAATGTTGTATTTACTTAATGGCAAATACTGATTCCAAAATCAGGAAGAAGTTTTCCTGAGAAATTGAAAGCTAAAATCAGGAGATGTCATAATTTTGATGACTCTGTAAGCTTGTTAATACTCTGATTTTTTTTATGTTATGAAAAAAATTAAAAATATGAATTTTCATTACATGGGGAGGAAAGGGAAAGAAATCTCCCCTTTGTTTTTTAACTTTTAATTTCAGGGATACGTGTGTAGTTTTGTTACATAGGTAAACTTGTGTCATGGGGGTTTGTTGTACAGATTATTTCACCACCCAGGTATTAAGTCTAATACCCATTAGTTATTTTTCCTGATTCTCCTTCTCCTCCGACATTCTACCCTCAAGTAGGCCTTAGTGTGTGTATCCATGTGTTCTCATCATCTAGCTCCCACTTTTAAGTGAGAACATGAGGTATTTGATTTTCTGTGCCTGTATGAATTTGCTAAGGATAATGGCCTCCAGCTTCATCCATGTCCCTGCAAAGGATATGATCTTGTTCTTTTTTATGGCTGCATAGTATTCTATGGTGTAAATATACTACATTTCCTTTATACAGTCTATCATTGATGAGCATTTAGGTTGATTCCATGTCTTTGCTATTTTGAATAGTGCTGTAATGAATGTACACAAGCATGTGTCTTTACAATAGAATGATTTATATTCCTTTGGGTATATACCCAGTAATGGGATTGCTGGGTCAAATGGTATTTCTATCTTTAGGTCTCTGAGGAATCACCATACAGTCTTTCACAATGGCTGAACTAATTTACACTCCCAGGAACAGTGTATAAGTGTTGCTTTATCTCCTCCATCTGGCCAGCATCGGTTATTTTGTAACTGTTTATAATAGGCAGTCTGGTGTGAGATGGTATCTCATTGTGGTTTGATTTGCATTTCTCTAATGATCAGTGATGTTGAGCTTTTTTTCATATGATTGTTGGTTGCCTGCATGTCTTCTTTTGAGAAGTGTCTGTTCATGTCCTTTGCCCACTTTTTAATGGTGTTTTTTTCTTGTAAATTTGTTTAAATTCCTTATAGATGCTGAATATTAGACCTTTGTCACATGCATAATTTGAAAAAATTTTCTCCCATTCTGTAGGTTATCTCTTCACTCATTTGATATTTCCTATACCGTGCAAAAGTTATTTAGCTTGATAAGATCCCATTTGTCAATTTTTGCTTCTGTTGCAATTGCTTTTGGTGTCTTTGTCATAAAATCTTTGCCAATTCCTATGTCCAGAATGGTACTGCCTGGGTAGAAGACCCTATTTTTATGCAAGACTAGAAGGCCTGAAGACTAGATTGGAAAAAAAAAAATCGTTTCATTTTGTCTTCCAAATTCATGGATTTTGAGTGCTATATACTGATACTCTGAAGCCTGAAGCAGTAACTAAAGATTACTGGGATAGGTTTGAGTATGATGTGTCCAGTCAAACTAGAATAACTATTTCTGAAGATAGAGAGGGAGACAGAGACAGTCTCAGAGACGCAGAGAGAAAGAAAGAAAGAGATAAAGATACTAAAGGTTTCATATTATGACTCTATTATCGTAACCATGTGTGAACATAAATTGCCTTTTGAATAGTGAGGGGCCTGCTGAGAATTAGGTTGAGGAGTGAGAGTTATTTTGCCCCCACACATGCCATGGTTCTGATAACATTCAGCTTTTAGTAAAGCAAGATAAATTAACTCACATCATGAGTAAATCCTCTGTAGAATTTTTGTTTCAAAAAATGTAATCATATTTTCATTTTTATAGAAAACAATGCTAGTTAATGCCTTACGGATTCCATGAGATTATAGACAGAATGCTGTGAAGAACATTATAATAACTCGTAATTTAAGATTTATTGGGCACAGAAAATATGTTTCACACTGCCAACTGGCAGAATTAGATGAACCTTTTGCTTAGAGGAGTTACAAAATAAGACCAGTGCACACTGTTAGAGAAAGGACCTAAATGTTCGTAGCTTAGCACATTCATTGTCCAAGTGGAAAATGGCTCACATTATTCCTATTGAGTTCTTTGTTTTAAATTAAAAAAAAAATCTATTACGAATGTTATGTTAATCTTAACAACAGCACATATTAGATCATTATGAAATAAGACTTACATTAGTTAAGAATTGACAAACTGCCTCAGATGAGTAGTAGTAAGTATTCAGTAAACACAGATTGAGTACGTGTTTAAATTAATACAATTTTGATTACTTATTTTTGCTTAGCATTCTACTTAGAAAGTTAATCTACCGCACAAAATTTTAAAATTAAAAATGATCCAATTTACATAACTTTATAAATGTCTTATTGACTGCCCCCTAGTGGTCGTAAAACAAAAGTTAATTATCTTATTAAGAGAAAGATGACACCACCTTTTAATCAGTTTCGTTTTTTTCATCGAGGTTATTTTGTAACCCTTCTAAGCACATTTTGCTGAAATGTACAAAAATTTTCTGACCAATACTTCTATGTGGAGAATATGCTGCATACTCTATGAGTGTATACAGAAAGTGAAGGTAGATAGTATGTGATCAATTAATGAAAGTTAATGGCTGTTTAAATTCCATTTTAAATACAAAATTTATTAAGAAAATACTATAAACTGAGAATCATATTAGACACTGAGGATCCAAGCTGTCATGAAATACAAATCAATGGCAGTAAAACAATGAGCAAACTAAGTCGCTCTGGAAAGAGGATACTTAAGCTCTCCAAGAATTATGGTTTTGAGGTTACAAGATGTGAGAAAGAGATAAGGTTACTCGCCTCCCCCGATACTGGTATAAAAATTAATAATTTTTAAAAAAGATTTACTTTATAATTATGTACACTTTCACTAATCTATATGAAGGCTTTTAGCTCCATTTTTTGTTTATTGTGTTAGAATTTTTCCAACATTGTAAAATATTTAAAGCAAAAAGAAAAATTGAAAGAACTTTATAAATGCCTTATACCCACCACCTGGATTCTATTTGACTTACTTTATCTTATACCTATCAAAGTATTCATTTTTCTATACATTTACTCATCAGCTTTTAAAAATGCATTTCAAAGTAAATTGAAAACAACACTACAGTTTCCCATAAATACTTAACATTTATGTCATTAAATAGACACTTCATTTGTTCATAGTATTTTTATGCAAAGCAAAATAGATTGAAATGAATGGGTACATATTTTCCGAGTTTAACCAAACTTTCTGAAGATAGAGAACATCAACGTCACCTCCAAAAATTTTCTCTTCCCTTCCCAATAAATTCCTGCACTAATACCCAGAGAAAATGCACGGTTCTGATTTTTTTCCAGTATAGATGAATATTGCCTGTTTTAGCTTATCATTAAAACTGAATCACAGATATAAATTTTTTGGACGTATGGCATGATTCACTAAAGGTAATATTGTCAAGATTCATTAATGTCATTGCTCATATCAGTAGGTACTACTTTTTTTTAATGTCTACTGTCTCCTACCAGCATCCATGAAACCTTGGCAGACTAATTTGTTATTTGTAAGTAAGGTAAGATCTCTGACCTTTCAAAGATTTTGACAAGCGGTAGACTTTGACATTCCCACCAACACATGAGAGCTCCAGTTGTGCCACAAGCTGGCCAACATTCGATGTTTTCAGTTTTTAGATTTTATCTATTCTAATAAGTATCTAGTGGTATTTGACTTTGATTTCCATTTGTATTTATTCGATAAATGAGGATAAAGACTTTTATGTCTTTTTGGGGGTATTCATAAATGTTAATAAAGTTTCTGCCCAGTTATTCTGCCCACCTTTTATTGTTTTATTTTTATTTATGAAAAATGAAAAATGAAGTATAGATATACACATAGATCATGGATATATGTTTTGTTTGATTTGTTTTCTACAAATTGTGCCTTGCCTATTCATTTTCTTAAGGGTATATTTTGATCAATGAAAGGTATTAATTTTGATATTTAGTGTATCTTTTTTCTTTATAAACTATATTAAGAAAAAAGAAACTTTTGCCTGCTACCAGTACACAAAATAACCTCCTATTCTTGCATTTAAAAGATGATATCTATTTAATTGAAACTTTTACTTTGAGATAATTGACAATTCACATGCTCTTGTAAGAAATAACACAGTGTGACCCCCTGTACCCTTTACCCCATTTTCCTCAATGATAACATTTTGCAATACTATAGTAAAATATCACAATTGGGACACTGATAATGGCACAGTCAAGATACAGAACGTTTCCATCATCACAAGGCTTCCTTATGTTGTTCTTTTATAATTGCCCTCACCTCTCTCCCACTTCCACTCCCTCCTAAACCCCAAACAACCAGTAATCTATTTTCCATTTTTATAACTTTGCATTTTAAAGAGTGTCATATAAATGAAATCATATAATAAGCCACCTTTTAGGATTGGCTTTTTCAATTAATATAATTCTCTGAAGATTCCTGGTTGTATTGTTTGTTCTTTCTTATTGCTGAGTAGTATTCCGTGATATGGTAGGACCATATGTGTTTAACCATTCACTCTGAAAAACATCTGGGTTGTTTCCAGTTTTAGACATGACTAGCAAATCTACTAAATCTACTACAAACATTTATATGCAAGTTTTGTGAGAACATAAGTTTCATTTCCCTGGGTTACATACCCTAGAGTATAATTGTTGAACCATATAGTAGTTGCATGTTGAGTTTTCTTTAAGAAACAAGCAAACTACTTTTCCAGAATGGCTGGACCATTTCGCATTCCCACCAGGAATGCATGAGTGATCCAGTTTCTCTACATCCTCACCAGCATTTGTGTTGCTACTATTTTTTTTTTTAATTTTAGTCATTCTGAATGCTGTACAAGTGTTCTTTCTAAAAGGTAATCTGATTTTTCACACTGCCCAATTCTGTTGACATGTGCTGTTTTTAATTTTATTGTCTATACTTGGGGTAGATAACATGATGTTTTGATATACATAGTGAAATAATTGCTACGGTCAAGCAAATTAACATATATATTACCATAGTTACCTATTTTATGGTAAAAGCCCCTAAAATCTACTCTCTTAGCAAATGTTCAGTGAACAGTATTATTAATTACAGTCCTCATAGTCCACAAATTGCATGTTTGTACCCTTTGACATTTATCTTCCCATTTCCTCCATCTCCCTGTGCCTAGTAACCAAAATTCTACTCTCTGTTTTTATGTATTTTTAACTTTTTAAATATACTTTCAGCCATGAGCTTGAGTATGTGTCAGTTTTGTCATATTAACATGATATGTGGGAGAATTCAAAAAAAAGAGAAAGTTATATGAAAAATTAAAATCCATCTTAAAACTTAAACTTCCCAAGTGTACTCCATTTTTCCTCTGTAGCATTTTCAGTTTGTAATTATATATTTATTATGTGACTGTGTGAAATTAGGTCATTTATTTTCTTCCCTTTTATATTGAACTTCCCAACTAGAGAGCAAGAATCCTGCCTCCTGCCTTGCGCCCTGCTGCATGGCTTGTGTCTAGTATATAAGAACACCTGATAGAAATTAATAAACAATTACTGAATGTTAACATGTTTCCTAAATATGTTCATTTCTTGAATATAAAATTATTCCATAGATTATCTTAAGTAGTCATTATGTAAATAATTGCTTAAAAACAGTGTCAGTGAGCATTATATAATGTTTAAACTTTGAATAGTGTATTAGCTTAATTCATTTTTATCACATATACAACAATTAGAAAGACTTGAGTTAACTCCTGCTGGTTTTTAAGTATCGGATAAAATTCTATTCTTATTCAAAATGGGGCTTTTTTTCCTTTAAAACATTTCTAAATTTTAAAACTTGAAAAGTCTGACCTCTAGTACAAATAAAAATGTCTCCTTTTTATAACTATATGTAATAGCTCTAATAGAAACGCACAGGACTTGTTCAATATTCTTTGCTTCAGACACATTACACATAAAGCTTCCCAAGAGAGAACTTAAATCTATTCTTAAAATTCCCCAATAGAAAAGATGGAGCTATCTATGTTTTACTCTCCCATCTTAATATATGATCCATGGTACATACTTGATTTTGTCAGTTCCCTGTTTACATTTTCTTGCCCTATTGCAGTGCAGCTCTTGCCAGCATGCATATATTTTGCCTGAGAGCTATTCTTGCTGGCAGTGTCTTCTTGCCATCTATATTGCAGTCTAGAAGTGCCAGAGAATGAATGCCTCTCCAAGTGTAGATCTCTAACAAAGACTAACAGCAGTTGATTTAGGAACATCACAGTTCCCTTATGTCTTCATTGGGATAACTCTGAAGCATGTGCCCTATCCTGACTTCCAGAGTTCTTCCAGTGGTGTTGAGGTCTACTAACCAACCATATAACTTGCTTTAAAATGAATGCTTTGTTAGCTGCCTTCATTCCACATTCCTCTGCTGCTGTTTTTGAGAATCACACCCAAAATAAATTGCATCTTAATCTTTATCTCAGCCTGTTTTGGAGGAACCCAAGCTAACATACAAATTCACATTTGAAGAAATAAAATGGAATTGGAGTTATTACTTTCACTCCAAATATCCCTAATTCTGAGGAATGTAATGCAGTGACTTTAATGAGGGAGCCAGTACAAATAGAAAGCAGTTGTTTCCATCCCCCCTCCCTGCTATCCTATTAAAACCACTTCGTCAATTCATCCCTCTCTCTGCATGAAAGCTTATGAGGTTCCTATATCTTTTATCTTCACCTTGAAGTTTAATAAATAGTTTCATATTCAACTATTAAAGCCTACAATTTTTGTAGCCCCACACAGAGGCTGATCAGACTCAGAAATCTGCACTGGAGAAAGAGGTAGGGTTTCTTTCTTTCCTATTTATCTACTTTACTGATCTCCTATTCCTCCCACTCTTCCACTCTCTCTGCTGTCTCCAGCTCTCCAAGGTTGAAGCTGGGAGAGAGAAGAAAGAATCAAATGGAATGTTACACTGGAATGTTATAATCTGAAATGGTGCAGCTGATGCCACAGGGCCAGTTCTTCCCGCTCCTTGGAGTACGGTGGGCTCCTCAGAAATCCAACCGCACCTCTTGCTGCAGACCTTACTCAGCACTCTTGCCTATGGTGATAATACAGTCTCTCAGTGGCAGCTTAAAAGCTTTGCTTCTTCCATCCTTTGCCTTTCCTTCTGCATCCGACAGTACAGACCAGCCTCTTTCAACCAGGTTCATCTTTCCTCAGCAGGAAGCCCTTTGAGGTGGGATCGTTTTCCAAACAATCGAAGGCCAGATAGCTTCTAGAGTTCTAAGAGACCTCTGGAAATAGTACCCTTGGTTTGGGATAAGCAAAAATAGAATTTGCTTCCATCAAAAGCCTCTTGGCTCTTCCTTCTATAAGGCCCACTAAAGGCAGCCCAGCCTATTGGCATCAGACCTTTTTTTTTCTTTCTTTTTTTTCCTTTTTTCTTTCTTTCTTTCTTTTTTTTTTTTTTTTTTGACAGAGTCTCACTCTGTCGCCCAGGCTGGAGGGCAATGGCGCAATCTCGGCTCACTGCAAGCTCCACCTCCCGGGTTCACGCCATTCTCCTGCCTCAGCCTCCCCAGTAGCTGGGAGTACAGGCGCCGCCACCACTCCTGGCTAATTGTTTGTATTCTTTTTAGTAGAGACGGGGTTTCACGGTGTTAGCCAGGATGGTCTCGATCTCCTGACCTCGTGATCCACCCGCCTCGGCCTCCCAAAGTGCTAGGATTACAGGCGTGAGCCACCGCGCCCGGCTGGCATCAGACTTCTACAAGTGCAAGTCAACACAAAACCCTGTGCCCCCGACTGTAGGGAGTCCAAATTCTCTGAAGTTCTCTCCGCACCCGCTTGCTCCAGGTTAGTCTTCCTCCTGGCAGGAAGCACACCCAAACTCTGTCAGGGCATTTTTACAGCCTCTCAACTTGGGTCAAGGTATGGAGAAGAAAAGAAAACTACACCTCTTCTCACAGAAACCAATCCTCATGGTCTTTCCTTTATTGCTCTTCTTTTTTCTCCTTGTATTGGCTTGAGGCACGTCATAAACAAATGCTTATCTGTCTTTCGGGGTTACCCCTTAGCATCTTCTGCACAGCTGGCCTGGCAACTCGCTTTCAAATTAGTGGGTATTTAACATCCTCTCTTTGACCTCTGTAGCTCCAGCTGAAATTCTGAGACAGCAGGAAGAGCTCTCCTTTGACATTCTGCAACAATTCGAATTCACATTCTAAATTAAAAAAAAAAAAAAAAAAAAAACTTTTATTTATTGGGTTTTACTGTATTCCAAACTTTGGGCTATATCTTGACTGACCATACATTATTGTTAGAATTGTCTTTTTAAATACATCATCTGATAGCTTTTTATCAGTGACACAAGTTAGGAACTCAGTTTACATGTATTTTCCATGAAATTATTATTTTTTAAGCATTGTGACCAACCTATAAGAATATACTGGTAAAGTATGTCTAAGGAAATGCCTGGCCATTTGCTGATATTTAAAAGAAAAGTTAGAAATGTCTTATTATAAAATATATTGTGAGCCCTAAAATGACAAAAAGAGATATTCATGTCATATTCTGAAACTCACATTACTCACATTAGATTTATAAATTCATCACTAAATATTATTTTAAGTCTTCCACTACTTTTATATATTTTCCATTTTTTAATTATGAATAAATATTAAAGGCATACACAATTTATTTTTAGATATAAAATTAGCTAGATCAGAATATGGCAGCTGTGTTTTAAGAAATCTTCAAAGGGCTAATATTCTCAGAGCTAATTTTGCATTAGGCAGATTAGTAACACCTGTTAATTGATTTGGCAGCTCTTTAATAATTGCTCTAATAACTGGGTAAAAACTGTGGGCTAGCTCACTGCTAGTTCACTTTGTGGTTTCTCATATCAATAATATATCTTCAAAAATGTTCGCATTTTGTTTAAAGCTGAAAGATTGATCCAAGTTGTGGTTGTAAAGACAGTGAATCCAGAGGTATGGTGTTTATGTGCTGATATTAAAAATAATGATTTTTATAGAAACTCATAAATAAGGACACATGCATTGTCTCTTTTTCTCTCATCTTAAATTGTGAAGCAGAGCGCTTCTTGAATCAGAAGGCTATTTAGGACATTCATCTTACTGAAAGTCAAAATGATTATTTGCCCATGTGGGATATTGCTTTCCGATAAATAAACATGGGCTTCAGAGATTTATAGAATTAGATATGTCACTTGGTAGTGTAATTTTTCCCATTTCTCTTTAAATTTATAATTCCTTGAGATGTTAAAAAATCATCAATTAATTTTACAGAGTTGTTTGCAGTAATATGGGAATTTATGGCATTTTTCTATAGCAAAGGCTAAAATTGGCCTTTCAATTGTAGATCTTAAATAGTCCTTTAAAAATTCATATTTATATATTATTTTAGTCAATAAAAATGGTTAAATGAATTTGCTTGAAAATAAAATAATATGTATTCTCTGTCAGTGGCTTTTCTGTGTTTAGAAATAGAAAGCTGCCTTTTCTCAAAGTCAGGTGGTATACTGAACCTGAATTCTAAGAGTCACACCGTGTTCTTTCTCACTTCTATCATCAGCAGTAAGGATCTGCAATTAGAAATTATCTGGCCATCTGGGTAGCACATGAGGCACACAAACACTTCTGATTGCTCTTAACTACATTATCAACTTTGCATGATATCAGCAACATTATTTTGTTTCTAGCAAAATCCTTACAAAAATAAGTGAAACAGCTTACATCATTATTGTCTCACATTTAAGATGTTCTAGCATTCTCAGGCCAAGACATAATGAGCAAGAAGAGAAAATGAAAAATCAGTGGTATGGTTTGGCTGTATACCCATCCAAATTTCATCTTGAATTGTAGTTCCCATAGTCCCCACATGTTGTGGGAGGGACCCAGTGGGAAGTAACTGAATCATGGGGGCAGTTACCCCCATGATGTTCTTATGATAGTTAGTGAGTTCTCACAACATCTGATGGTTTTATAAGGGGTTTTTGCCACTTTGCTTGGCACTTCTCCTTCTTGTCACATGTGAAGAAGGTGTCTTGCTTCCCCTTTGCCTTCTGCCATGATTGTAAGTTTCCTGAGGCCACCCCAGGTCTGGGGAACTGTGAGTTAATTAAATATCTTTCCTTTATAATTTACTCATTCTCAGGTATTTATTAGGAGGGTGAGAACAGACTAATACAGTAAGTTGACACTGGGTAGTACAGTGCTGCTTTAAAGATACCTAAAAACATGGAAGCAACTTTAGAACTGGGTAACAGGCAGAGACATTGGAACAGTTTGGAGGGCTTAGAGGAAGACAGGAAGATGTGGGGACATTTGGAACTTCCTAGACTTGTTGAATGGCTTTGACCAAAATTCTGATAGCGTTGTGGACAATGAATTCCAGGCTGAGGTGGTCTAAGATGGACAGGAGGAACTTCTTGGAAACTGGAGCAAAGATGACTTTTGTTATGCTTTAGCAAAGAGACTGGTGGCATTTTGCCCTGCCCTAGAGATCTATGGAATTTTGAACTTGAGAGAGATAATTTAGGGTATCTGGCAGAAGAAATTTCTAAGTGGCAAATCATTCAAGAGGAAGCAGAGCATAAAAGTTTGGAAAACTTGCAGCCTGATGATGCAATAGAAAAGAAAAACCCATTTTCTAGGGAGAGATTCAAGCCCACTGCAGAAACTTGCATAAGTAATGAGGAGCCAAATGTTAATCACCAAGACAATGAAGAAAATGTCTCTGGACATGTCTGAGATCTTCGTGGAAGCCCCTCCCCTTATAGGCCTAGAGACCTAGGAGGAAAAAATTGTTTTGTGAGCCAAGCACAAGGCCTTGCTGTTTTGTGCCCTGTATCTCAGCTGTGGCTAAAAGAGGCCAACATACAGCTCAGACTGTTGCTTCAGAGGGTGCAAGTCCCAAACCTTGGTGGCTTACATGTGGTGTTGGGCCTGAGGAGGCACAGAGGTCAAGAATTGAGATTTGGGAACCTCTGCCTAGATTTCAGAGGATGTATGAAAATGCCTGGATGTCCAGGCAGAAGTATGTGCTGAGGTAGAGCCCTCATGGAGAATATCTGCTAGATCAATACAGACAGGAAATGTGGGGTCAGAGCCCCCACACTGGGTCCCCACTGAGGCACTGCGTAATGAAGCTATGAGAAGAGGGCCACCATGCTCCAGGCCTCAGAATGGTGGATCCACCAACAGTTTGCACCCTGCACCTGTAAAAGCCACAGACTCAATGCCAGCCTGTGACACCAGCCAGGATAGGGTGTGTACCCTATAAAAGCACAGGGGTGGAGCTGCCCAAAACCATAGGAATCTACCTCTTGCATCAGCCTCACCTAGATGTGAGACATGGAGTCAAAGGGGATCATTCTGGAACTTTAAGGTTTAATGACTACGCTATTGGATTTTTAGACTTGTATGGGGCCTGTAGCCACTTTCTTTTGGCCAATTACTCCCATTTGGAATGGTATCTTTACCCAATGCCTGTACCCCCATTGTATGTAGGAAGTAACTAACTTGCTTTTGATTTTACAGGCTCATAGGTGGAAGGGACTTGCCTCGTCTCAGATGTATCTTTGGACTTGGACTTTGGGTTAATGCTGGAATGAGTTAAGGCTTTGAGGGACTGTTAGAAGGGCATGATTGTGTTTTGAAATGTGAGGACATGAGATCTGGGAGGGGCTAGGGGAAGAATGGTATGGTTTGCTGTGTCCCCACCCAAATCTCATCTTGAATCGTAGTTCACATAATCCTTATGTGTCGGGGTGGGGGGTGGTGAGAGGTAATTGAATCATGGAGCAGTTATCCTCATGCTGTTCTTGTGATAGTGAATTCTCACAAGATCTGATGGTTTTATAAGGGGCTTTTCCCCCTTCGCTCAGCATTTCTCCTTCTTGCCTCCTTGTGAAGAAGGTGCCTTGCGTCCCCTTTGCCTTCTGCCATGATTGTAAGCTTCCTGAGGCCTCCCTACCCATGCTGAACTGTGAGTCAGTTAAACCTCTTTTCTTTATATGTTACTCAGTTTCGGATATGTCTTTATTAGCAGCATGAGAACAGACTAATACAATCAGTAAGTTAAAATGGAAAATCAACAAGATTTCTCTTCAGGGACTGTAAAAAGAGGATCAATTTACCCTTGGTAGCCTGGGCCTGAGCAGCATGGCAAGAGAAGGAGGAGGAGTATGAAGAGTAGCATATGATGTTAGGCATCTACTTCACTGTCCTTTTAAAAAATTAAGTAAAAATAAAAAAAAACCTTCAGTAAGGCTTATATTAATTTTTTAAGGTTCTTGTAGTTTTTTTTAAAAATTTTATGAGGCAGGGTCTCACTATGTTGCCTAGACTGGTCTCAAACTCCTGGACTCAAGCAATCCTTCTGTCTCAGCCTCCCAAAGTGCTGTGATTACAGGCATGATCTACCATGCCTGGTGAAGATTTTTGTAATGTAATTGACATTTTATTTGGATGTGTCAGACATTAGTGACAGTCAAACCATGTGCAGGATACATATTAAATTCTAACAGAATTAAAGTTTCTGCTCTTATTTTCTAGTATACAGCTTAGAGAACTATCAGAAAGAGCCAAGCCCATTTTTGTCTTACATATAATTAACACTTTGTTGACATTTGTAAAGGTGCCATTCAAAGAAACTTGCTTGCCCACTTGGCTTCTTCATATCTGGAGTTCATGTTTACAGTTATTTCTCATCACACACTCACACTGGATTTTGTGCTATTTTGCTTAAGAATATATACGTATTTCCTATTTGGCAATACAGAGTACCATAAATTTACTGGCTTAACCTCACCATCCCCCACAACCCACAAATGAATTTATTGTCTTACAGTAGTGGAGGTCAGAAGTTCAGCAGAGATCTTGCCAGGCTAAGATCAAGTTATTTGCAGGGCGGGTTCCTTTCAGGAGGCTCTACGGGAGAGTTTTTTCTTGCCTTTTCCAGCTTCTACAGGCTGCCCTTATTTCTTGGCTCATGGCCTTTCTTTCATCTGCAAAGCCAGCAACATTTGGCTAAGTCCTTATGTCATATCTCTCTGAACTACTCTTCTGCCGTCCTCTTTTTCCACTTTCAAACTTATGCAATCAGATTGGACCCACTTGGTAATTCAGCATAATCTGCCAATCTCAAGTTTAGCCCATTAGAAGCATTTATTGCATGTGCAGTCTTAATTTTCTTTTGCCATGTAAGGTAACATAACAGGTTCTGGGGATTAGAGTGTGGAAACCTTTGGAGGGTCATTATTCTGCCTACCAACTCCTATATCTGCCTACTGATTAGGTTTAGCTGTGAATAATAGAGACTAAAAATAATAATGATTTAAATAAAACAAGTTTATTTTTCTGTCACATAAATGTCCTAATACAATGATTAGCATTTTTATATTATAGATGTTGAAACTAATACTAATAACTTCAATGAATCATATGAACTATGGATATTATTAAAAGATGATGTCGTTTTCATTTTAACACCAGTGCAAATTTCTAAAGTAGGTTTATTCTATGTGTATATGAAGTTATTACAGCCAGTCATTTTTATTAAGTTTGTAAAAAAAAAATCCAGTAACAACAAAAAACTGAGTTCTAAATGGAGACAGGAAGAGCAAAAGCAAAGATCACTTTTCAATCATTTGCATTAACATCACATAGCAACTTGTAATGATACCAATGACAAAAACGTGTTTATTAGGAAGTTTTAAAAAGGTAATGAGATTTCTTGGCTATTTAAAATGCTTATGAGAAACGGAAGCCCTGAAAATACCTTAGTGGACAGGAATAATAAGCTAATTATTGGAAGATGA
This sequence comes from Hylobates moloch, assembly GCF_009828535.3. Taxonomy (NCBI): domain Eukaryota; kingdom Metazoa; phylum Chordata; class Mammalia; order Primates; family Hylobatidae; genus Hylobates; species Hylobates moloch. Next base: position 67,741,002 of record NW_026652284.1, read on the forward strand.
CATTTAATAGGGATAATGTGATTTTAAAAATATGAAGAGACAGTATAAGGACATAGTATTTTAATAGAAACATCTATTTAATTTTCTTAAGTTGGTAGGAGGATTTGGTAGTAGTGTAATTGCCAGATGCTAATTACAACCTAATTTGAATGAATAGCATCATATAGAGAATATTCCTTAAAAATATGTGGAGTGTGTGGAGCGTGGCACTCTGGGCTGTTCCTTCCATACCTGAATATAAAGTACAATTCTGGACACAGTAACAAGAAGGGCACATTTAAGCTGAAACATTTCCAGAAGAGAATAAACCTGAGAATTAAAAGTCTGACACTGTGCGAGTTCTGAAATCAGAACTGTGTGTCTTGTGGAGATAAACATATAGGGAATGTGATAGGCGTCTTAAAATATCTACAGAATATCAGATAAAGAACATCTAGACCTGATCCATGTAGTCTCAAGGGACAGTTCTCAGACCAAAGAGAAAATTTTTGTTTCAATTTAAAGTCAATATTTTTCTAATAACTAGAGATTTGGGGAAGTAGAATAGACTACATCAATGGGAAGTGGATGATCCATCACAAGATTGTACCTGCACAAACTAAGAATTTATTTCCAGAAACACTTTCAGAGAAGACTTAGGGCTAATCCTCTGATGTCCTCTAAGCTTCCTTGACCAATCCCTCCTATGTTAGTACTGAGTAAAGCATGTATGCCACACTTACATATGGCATCCTTATTCTTTCTTTTTTTTAATTCTATTTCTTAGACTTTGTTACATTCTTTTAACTAGTATACTAGAAATAGAATTCTGCACACTGTATTTTAGCCAATAAAAACAAGTATATTTTGTTTATTACTGGTGGTAGGGCATATGGTAAAGAACATATAGCATTGAACTCAGGACTTCAAATACAGTTCCGTAAGCGTGATAACAAGAATTATCTTCACAGCTCTCTGAAGGATTTCTTTATCTGAAATGATAGTAACTTTATCTGAAATGATAGTAACGTTATCTCATTTCTTTATCTGAAATGAGAGTAACTAAGACTGACAATTTGGCTAACTCATAAGACCCCCAAAAATTATGGAAAAAAGAAGCCCTAAAAATTAGGCATACATTTTGTGATAGGTAGGATGGGGGTTTATATCTATTTTGTTTGCATAGGTACAGCTATAAAAAAACTAGCTTATATTAGGTCAATGTTTCCACCAAGAAAAAAAATTGAAAGCTAGAAAACATGCATACAACACTCACAACACCACAACCACCAACAACAAACAATAAATAAGCTGTTTTAAGGCAGTGAAAAGAAACAATGATATTTAAGTGGCCAGGACCCCAGGAAGAAGGGAAATACATCATGACAAGTCCAAAATTGTCTGACACTTTCCCATCCAAGCATTTTCAACCAAGCAGAAAACTGCAGCTCAGTGACTTCTGTAGTCTCATAAGGCTGAGTAGGCAAAAATTGGAGTTTAGGGTTACCACGGCAGCCATCACATTAAAAGTCAAGATCCAAAACAAAGTAATGTGTAGAAGTATAAGTCTGATATTTTGTGCATTTTGTTTTCCCTCAAGGCATTCTACTGATCACTAAAGTGTGCATAAGATGCTGAGAATTTAAGCAGAAATTGACGTATAAATGTCTAAAAAATAAATCAGGGACTTCAGTAGTCCCAAATGGATGAAGAGACAAAATTGGAGCTTATTGCCTTTCCAAGAAAATAGGCACTGGTAATCAAACCTAGACTTTCAATTGATTGGTATGCTAAGGACCACACTCTATAAGTAAGAAAAAACAAAAATAGAGAAGCCTTAAAAAATAAACAACAACCAAACTGAAACACAGTCTTTAATCAACTCAATCTCTGACTGAATTAAGGTGATTTGTTTAATCAATGTAACTGTTTTCCAAAGAAACCTAAATCTCCTCTAAATAAGATTGACATCGTTCAAAGGCTAAATTGCTTTTTTTATGCACGATGTCCAAAATTTTATTTTAAAACACACAAGCTGTGCTAAGAGATAAAACCAAATAGCTGAAAATCAAGATGTAAAAAAAAAAAAAACACGATAAAATCAAAATTGATCCACAGGCTATTCAGATACTGGGATATTAGACACTGTGCAAATCTGATATCAATGCATTAATGGCTAAAATGATAAAGGTACAGTGAAAACTATGATTCAAGTATTTTAAAAATAGAAGACAAGGTGGACAGTTATACCCGAAAACTATAATCCACAAAGAAGAATTAAATAGGAATACTAGAACTGAAAAACATCATGGATGAAGTTAAGAAATCAATAAAATGTTTAACAGCATCCTAATTAGATAGAGCAGTTGGAAAAATACAAACTAAATCAGGGGAGTAAAAAGGGTAAAAATACAGAACTGTGCATCAGAACCAAGTAAAACAATTATTTTTACCATATGTGTAATTCATATTCAGAAAAATGAAAACAGTATTTGAAAATATAGTGACCACAACTTTTCCAAGCTAAAAAACATTCAGCCACAGATAAAAGAAGCTCTATGTCCTGTGTAAAAAGATAAATAAAATTAAAATCACACATAAGAATAAAAAGCTTCTAAAAGATAAACAATTGGAAGGAAGAAAGAAAATAAAGAAAGGAAAGGGCCACATTCTATAAGTAAGAACAAACAAAAATATAGAAGCCTTAAATAATAAACAACAACAGAACTGATGCACAGTCTTTAATCAACTCAATCTCTGACTGGATTAAGGTGATTTTACATTCAAAGGAGAAACAACACTGATAGTTGACTTTTAAACAAAAATGATTGTGGCCAGAAGAAAATGGAATGACATTTCTAAAGAGGTAAAGACAAATAAAATAACCCAGAAAAAATACTTGTCATAAGATGAGCTAAATACATTTTCAAGCCAATAAAAACTGAGCTAATTCATTATCTGCAATATGCCATGTGAAACTTGTGAGATTGGGGTAAAATAATGTCTGGAGGAAATTTTATACCTTAAATGCATATGTTAGAAAGTAAGAACAATTTTTAAAATCTCTATTTTTACATTTAATTATCTATCTTCAGAAGTTTTAATTCACAGAATAAATGACATCTTCATATGACAAGGCACTGCCAGCCTATTTGCTGTATTTCTGATCACTAACAAAGTCCTCTAGTGTTAGATGGGTATCACTTTGAGAAACTACTAAAAATGTGGGCTCAGTTGCTGAATTGTCTTTGGAGTAGATTAGATTTGTTACATCTGCATTGTGATGCATTTCTACTGATGTATTAGCTGGAGTGTGTGCACTGGGAGGAATCTGTATTCTAGTATATTTCCTTTATGGCATGTGGCTTGGGTCGTAAATTGAAAATGGTGGCTGACATGGCATAGTGGACAGATAGGTTGCTTCAGCATTTTCATTTTCTGCAATATTGTTATCTATCTTCTTCAATTCCAGCAGATACTAGTTGAGGCAGCTCCCCATTCTTTAAACAAATATGAATATATTTTGCCTTTCATCTTACATACTTTCTGTGTTTCACATTTTCATCAATGAGTTGTCCTAATATTATTATGACATCTATTTAAAACTGTGGAGTTTAAAAAGAGCTTGATCATCTTGTGAAATCACCCAGCATGACCATTGTCTGAATATACAAACATTTTCTAAGCATAATTCTCCAAATGAGCAGGACTAAGTATTTTCTTGCCTAATAGCTTCATTATCACCAAACTGTTTCATAAGCATTTCTAACTGACCCATTAGCTTTGATAAGAATGTACAACTCTCAGGAGTTTTACTGTCAGTTTTCATTATGGTTTGCATTGCATAGAAACAACAGTAATAGAGCACCGCAGGGTCCTGCTTGTCATGCTCCTGAGCTGTTCTCATATGATGCTGTATGCTCTTAAACTGGGGAGGAAGTGGAGACAGTAGAGCAATCATGAACATCTCTATTCCAGAAATCACCATTTCCTCTGCAGATCACATTTTTATGAATAAAAATAAAAAATAAAAATAAGTTATTGGGATCAATAAGTGATATAGCAAAGATTCTGAATTCGGTCAATATAAAGATCCATTTTACTTGTATATACTGACAGTTAGAAAATCTAATTTAAGAAAAGATACCTTTACTATGGCACGATACATGAAATTTAAGATATGTAGTCAAAAAATTGCAAAACGTTTTGGAAACATTAGAAACAAATGTAAAACCTTAAACTATATTATCAACATGGATGGGAAATAATATATTAAAGACATTACTTTTCCTGAAATTGTTCTATTGATCGATGGAAATCATAGGGGCAATTTGATAGGTTGATCCTACAATGTATATGGAATTGAATGCTTTAAGAGTAGCCAAGATGATTTGAAGACAAAGAATCAGATTAGAAACATTGTACATCTAAACATCAAGAAGTGCCAGTGACTGATACAAGCTGATATTATGCAAAGATAGACAAATACAGTAATGGAGATGACTAGAGCAATAGTTGGCAAACCATAACCTGTGAGCTGGATTCTGCTTTTGTAAATAAAGTTTTATTGGAATGGAACTATAACCATTCACTGACATGGTCTATGGTTGCTTTTGCATTACAATGGATAAGTCGAGTAGTTGTGCAGAGACCATATGATGCACAATGCTTGAAATATTTAATATCTGTTCTTTCAGAAAGTTTGCCTGCCATGGGCTAGAGAATTTAAAAACATACTTGAGTGCATGTTACCACTCGGCCTATGACAAACGTAACACTGCCAGTGAGGAAAGTAAGATCTTTTCAATAAATTGTACCAGGTCATACAGAAATGCTTAGAGAAAATGTAACTCTTGACTCACTCTTCACATCACATTCAAAAACTAGTTCCAAGATTAGCTCAGATACAAATGTAAAAGGTCAAATTTATATAATAAATACCTGAATTAATGAGATCAGAATGTATTTATAACCTTGGGATAAACAAAGAGTTGTTAAAAAAGGAAACACTGAGAAGGAGCTATGAGTTTCTCTCAAGCAATAGTAGGCATCATTTTCAGACAAAAAAAGACACTAGATTATTTTTCAAACAACTTTGAGTCTGATCTGCCTGAAAACTGATAGCGTTTAGAACAACTTTTAAATGTGAATGAAGAAGAATGGACCCCTCATATCCCCTTCCCTTCCATTATCCTCAAAGGGTATAAGTTCAGGAAGGATGAAAAGGGCTCCTAATCACTATTATCAGTGATAAAATATTTGTTCAATGATATGCCTGAGTTATACTATCTTGGGTGTTCTTTATTATAGGCTATATATTCCTAGCGAAGAAACTGGAAATAATTTTGGCAAATCACTTGAAAGAATACATATTTCATTTCACTCCACACAACAGAGCCCATTTGGGGTATTTAATGGAACTGTTTACAGCCTACCTGAAAATCCCAAATTTGATTTTCAGCATCCCCATTTAGTTTTATCACACCATTTGCACTGCCTACTAATTCTGAGCTGTGTGGAAGATTGTGCAAAATCCCAGTTTCTCCCTCCCTGTTAATAACACCTTTATTCAACTGTTTTAAAGCTGAGTAGCAAGTGCTAGTATTTTTTTTACATCACTTAGAGCCAGTCTTTTCTGAAGGCAGGTGGAAAACCATTTAAATGATATGAATGTAGGGATTATTAGAAGGCTACCTAAAACAAATCTTTAAACTTCTATCAGGTGTCAGCAAACTGTTTTCTGTAAACAGCCAGATAGTAAATATTTTAGGCTTTGCAGGACGTATAATCTTTGTAGCAGCCATTCAACAATGCTGTATTCATGTAAAAGCAGCCATAGTAGTCATAAGCAAACAAATGGGCATTACCATGTTTCTTTATTCACAAAGACAGGTGTCTGGCTAATTTGGGGCAGTGGTCCATAGTTGCCCAATGCCTTTGCTAGGTCAATCCTGAAATTCTATCCTTCCCTTATTTTAAGATAGTGATCCTTCTTATAAGGGCGACCGTATATACTACCAACTACCATGTATAATTTTGTAGAAATTATCTTTCAAATACAAAACGGATTTCAAAAAGAACAAAAGTAAAAAGCACTGAGAGACCTAGGCTAAATGAAGCCAATACCAATATTTAGCATCAATTATTAGGAAAATGTATTTTTTTAAAATATTGACCAGGAACAGAAGGCAAACCTTACTGAAGTAAGAATTTTTCTGGCATCCATGTCAACTCATTCATTAAGTCACTTACTATTCAACAAAACATTATTGGCCACTTATTATGTCAAGGGACGCTTTATACTAGGTGCTAAGGATAGGGTATTAAATACATGTCAGCCAAGATCCAGGCCTTAATGGAGTTTTCAATCTAGTAGGAAATACAGGCACCAGGTAACTAATTAAAAGGGTAATTAATGTTGCCGAAGAGAGGTAGAAATACTGTGAAAGCAGTTGATAGAAAATCTTATGTAGAAGGCAGGAATATAGGGTGGGGTGGAGGTGCTGAGAAAATATCTCTGAGTGAGTAATGCTTAAACCATAATATTAAGTCAGAGTTGGCCAGAAGTGGAGGACTGAGGTTGAGAGGGGTAAGAGTTTTCAGGGCTTCAGTCTTGGATTTGCTGTCCATACTCTAAGGCCATACCTTTCACATTTGTATTTAATTATGATACTGAGGACAACCTTATTTCACTTAGTAAAACAGAGGAAGTATTTTCCTGCTATGGCTACTGGGTGAGCATCTCAGATGCCTTAGCACAGGATTTATCCAACCCCCTTGGATGAGTTATCCTGCGCTCTTGGCCAAAATTTAACCTAGCTTTATGTTTGACCTTCATCTATTTATCAAATATAATTATTTCACTGATATTAAGTCAAAGACCATGAAAAAACTTTAGCCAGGATGAATTTTATGTTTAAGGATGAACACCCATTTGACAAGAGACAGAGAGAGAGACAGAAAGGAGGGAGGGTGGGAGGAAGAAAGCAAGGAAGAAATAAGAAAAGAACTGGTCTTGGTGTAGAGAGATCCTGACAAGTGACAAACAGCAGAAAAATATCTTCAAGTTTATTTCTAAAGAGGTTTAAACTGAAAATGCCACCCAAAAGGCATTTGGAGAATTGTTTTGTGAGTAAATGTCATATCTGTAAGAAAAAAAAAGACTAATAGACTCTCTGAACTGTAACAGCTTGACTGCAGTAAAATATACAGTCAATTTTTATAAGACTTATTCATAGTGCAATGGGTAAAGCTTTGGTCGCAAAACCAGAGCGTCCCTGATAAAAATTGTACTTGTTTTGTGATGTTACAATATTTAATACTCTGTACACTGTGGGTGATACACCACAGGTTTACAAGACTTGGGTCAAGAGAATTGATACTACCCTGAGACTTGCTTTATGATCCCATCTGATATTTTCATTCAAGAGCTATGCCTGCAACTTCAGCAAACGGTGTAACATAAAAGAGCAGATATATTCATAACAATTGTCATCTCTTTAATCCCACATCTTTATGGCTGTGAGGGTCACAGAGGACCAGTGGTCCTGAGATACCAGATTTGATATCTGTCCTCTTGGAAGACAGTCTCCTGGAGGAATTTCCACCTTTCAGATCCTGTAGACTGGACCCTAATATATCAGGGCAATTATTTTCTAAATAGAATATTAGTGCGTCACTCGTAGGGGAAAATCATTGATGAGTTAATGCACATAATTAATGTAGTTTTGATATCATAAACAAGAAATGCACATTGAAGAACTGTTCATTTGTAGAAGCCAAGACACTGAGGTGACTATTTCAAATTAAGTAATTTCTATGCACGGACCACACAACAGCAATAAGCACTCAGAGAGATGGTTGTTTGCTGAGAGACGGATGTCAGCTCAGTGGTCACTTATGTAGAGGAGCCTTTTCTCACCTTTCAAACAAATGTGAATCTCCCACTTAAAACTTATCATAGTTTAAGGTCCTTCTCCATTCTGTAGTATTTATTATGTCAGGATCTTACTAGTATTTGAATGGTTATTTGGTGAATATCAGTGTTCCACAAAATAACATCAGTGATATAAGCATGGGCATAATGTCTAGTTTTGTCCACCTTTGTGTTCAAAAGCATTGTCTACAGTAGTACGTGATGGATATAGAAAACTATTTTTATTGAATGAATGAGTCAATGAATGGGAAATAATAATATAATAGCTGGATAGATTTATAGAAGGCAAAACATATATAGGTTTAATTTGTTTTAATTTGGGGAGCAGAGTCAAAATAATCATGTTAATAAAAATATATCCACAATCAGCTTGCCTAAATTCAGCTAATTCAAAATATTAGAAACTAAATCTTTGCTTAGGAATTTTCTGGTAAAATGCAATACTCCACAAGCAAAGATACTACATTAAGTAATTAATCCTGCAACTGAGTTTGCTAGATTCGGTCCATTTCTGGATCTGTCAATGAGTGGGAAAAGTTTCATAAATCCTCTTTATCAGATTAGTCCTTAGGGCCTAGTAAATAAAAACAGTGAGTAAATGAGGCACGGAGGTAGGGACAGGGGAAGGAAGAGAATTTAGAGCTATAACAGTGGGAGATAAAGCTTGAGTTCTAGCATCAGATTGTCTGGATTCATAAACCTCTCTGCAATGAACAGCTGTATGTCTTATGCCACTTATTTAATCTCATTGGGGCTTCACTTTCCCCATCTCTAAAGTGGGCATGTTAATGTGCTTGCACATTAGGCAATTTAGAGTATGCTTAGAAGGCTTAGAAGAGTGTCAGTCACTTCGTGTATGCACTGTGCAAGAGTTAACCCTTAATTTTCCACCCTCTTCGTAAGCTTGGTATACTTCAGGCCCACAGTCATGCTGTTGTTGCTCTTTTCAGAACAAAAACCCTTTAGAACTTGACAATCTTAGAAAGAATTGAAAGTTGTGGTTCAACATTTAGGAAATACTTCAAAAAGCAGGTTTTTTTTCACATAGATCCTGTTGAGTTTTAAGCATCTGAATTTTTTGTGGTAAACATTACAAATTTTTAGGATGAATAGCAAAACTAAGAAAGTTCTTATAATTAAAATATTTCTTGGCATACCGTCTATTTCTACATTCCAAGTTCTCTATGTCTATATTTGTAATTTACAGATGATGAGAAAACAATGAGCAAGAATATGGATGCCATTACTTTTTTAAACATACATACTTATATATATTATATATTATATATAAAATTATATATTTTATATATATATATATATATATATATGAAGATTGGGTCCTCTTAGGAGGCCATATCTGCCTCATCACCCCTTAGGAGGTCAGGATGGCCACTAGGTGGCACTCAGATTTCAAATTGCAATGCAAATTAGATAAGGTATCTCATTTCCACAAAAGTTTATTGTCCCCAAAACTTTGCTATACTGCAGAATAGCTCTTTCTTCCCCTTTAGCTGTCTAAATGTGTGGAGGTTCCACAAGATAAAGTTGAATCTTCACTGTACAATTGAATTAATGCTGTCCATTTTAATTACAGGTTCAATAATATGTACATATGGATTCTATTGCAACACAAATACTACAGAATTATTTCATTTTTATTCTGTAACCAAAATGCTTTAAGTTAAGAAAGCCCCTTCGAGATATTTCAAAGATATAAGCCTTAATATCAGTACTTCAGTACTGAAACTGTAGGAAAATGTCAATTAGAAAGATTATGCATTGAAAAGGCATTTTTAAAACTTTCTGCATTCGTGTCCTGTTTTCCACATACATGGATTTGTAACATTAATGGAAGTGTTTTAAACATCTAATAATGCTTACTATAATTTTCTAAAATATATGTTACCTCTCTAAAACTGTCTTATTCAAAAACCAAGCCTGATATAAAAGAAATATGGATCTGTGAATAAGAAAGAGATTGTGGAATCATAAAGCAAATACATTGGACTTTCTGTTTAAGGATTGAATGAATTTGAAGAAATTGAAAAAGAATTTTCAAATGTCAGAAAATGCCAGTATATTAAAAATTTTAAGCAAAGCATAAGCATTAAAATGCATGCTTCAATCTCAAGAAATCCTCCATACCAAACCATAATGCATACAAGATTCGAGGTTTAAACTTATTGAAATCAAGGTGCATTTGAAATGAGATACCTTTATTTGTAGTTTATTTATTGTCCTCAAGCTTTATTAAGAACTTACTCTGTGGTAATCCCTGTTCTGTACACTGGAGATACAAAGGTTAAAATAAGGTCACAGAACACAGGTAACTTAGCTTATATTGGGTTCTATGGACATTTGTCAAGTAAAGACTTCAAATAATTTTTGAAAATAATAAGTGATATAAGAAAAACAAACAAACAAACAAACAAAAAACGGTCACAGGAGAGACTTTGAAGGGCTTATTTTAGGTTAAGGTATGCATGTCCAAGAGGAAAAGATCATATGAAGTTTTGCAGGGAATAGTCACCCAGCAGAAAAAAACCATCCAGTGCAAAGGCCTTGGTGAAGTGTACCAGGGTAAAATTTATTAAGGAAATTCTGGAAGAAAAGTACACTTGGGGGAAAATCAAGACTCCAATTTTGATCATGTTACATTTCAAGTCCCTATTAGACCTCCAAATGGAGTTGTCAATTAAATAGTTGGGTGTGAAGCTGTAGGGAAAAATTGAGAGTAGAGATTTGGAAAAGTTTAAAATGGAGATTTGTGAAGGGAAATTACCTGTTGAAAGAAAAAATGATAAAACTTTAGGAGCAATCTTGTGATCATGCCAACATTTGCTGCTTAGACAGATGATAAGAACTCCGTAAAAGGAATTTGTGAATATATATTGAATTGAAATGTACATGGGATTTGTTTTAATCAGATAAGACACATAGACACAGAAATGACTGTCATAGAGAGGGAAGTTTTTGTACTCACAGATCCCTAGAAGCAGGAGGTATAGCCTGCCATGCTGGGCCACGCACTAGGGTTGGTCAGAAGGCAAAAGGAGTAGAGGAAAACACAGGCAAACATCTTTGTATGGTTTTAACAGGAAGAAATGGTCAAGGCAGGGTAAATATTCATAAAATTGGTGAGTTTTAAAATTTTTTGTGAGCACAGGGGTTGTCCCTAGTTGTCTGGTATTTGACCCTAAGTGATTAGGGCAGGGGAATATAAATCTGAAATGTCAGAGCCCCGTGGGGACCTAATAAAGGAGGTGGTTGTGGTTTATGGGCTTTGGATTCTAAGAATTTACTTAGAATTCCTGGTAGGGGCAGTATCTCCCAGATTACAATAGGTCAACAATGTCAAAGTATCAGAAAAAAAAAAAAACGGAAAATAGAAAACATGATTAATACATATCGGCTGTAAAGTTAGAAGAAAATAAGTGTGATTTTATAGCAAACTAGATAAGAAAGTTATAAAAAAGAAGAAATTATTCCCCATGTCAAAAATGGCTTTGAGTAGAGAAAGTTGAGAGGAGGAGAGGGGCCATTGACATTGACAACACAAATGTCCCAGTGACCTTTGAGACAAATTTTAAAGGAGTTGCGAGACTGAAGCATATCAAAATGAGTTGATGACACAATGGGCTGAGGAGTGGTGGTGAATAATTTGAGACAGAATTTTGGTAAGAGGAGAACAAAGAAATGGTGTATAAGATCACCTAGTTTTGCTTTACTGTCTAGGCCTCAAATTTTGCCTGGTGACTTCCATTTCAGAGACTCTTGGTTTTGTCAAAAGAATGCTGAATGCTAAACCCACACCCAGCCCTCTTTGCTCTCTCAGCTCCTAGAACACTGAGAGCCAGAGCTGCATAGTTGAGGTAGGATATAAGAGTCTTCTAGCCCAATAAAGATATTGGCATTTGGGGTTTCCAGCAAATGGCCCTCTCAGATGATCTTCCAGTGAAGGGTAAATTGACAAGTCATACTACACATCCACAGCTTCCAAACAGGATTTAGTTCTCCACCTTTATGAGTACACAGCCAAGTACTATCTGTCATCTAAGAAACAATACTATAATGGTTAAGACGGTAGATTTTAGATCTAGACTGCTTGGATTGAAATCACAGCTTTAGGCTGGGCTCTGTGGCTCACGCCTGTAATCCCAGCACTTTGGGAGGCCGAGGTGGGCGGATCAGGAGGTCAGGAGATCGAGACCATCCTGGTTAACATGGTGAAACCCCATCTCTACTAAAAATAAAATAAAATAAAAATAAAAATGAAAAATTAACCAGTCATGGTGGTGGGGGCCTGTAGTCCCAGCTGCTCGGGAGGCTGAGGTGGGAGAATGGCATGAACCTGGGAGGAGGAGCTTGCAGTGAGCTGAGACAGCGCCACTGCACACGAGCCTGAGCAACAGAGCGAGACTCTGTCTCAAAAAAAAAAAAAAAAAAAAAAGAAATCACAGCTTTACAACTTACTATATGGGTACCTTAGGCAAGTTAGTTAATCTATGTACACCTAACTGTTCTCATCTCTAAAATAAAGACAGTAAATCTTCCTAACTCATAAAGTTGTGTGAAGTTATTGAGCAAATATAAAAGAAGTTCTTGGTAAGCCTTAGGTCAACATCAACAATTAATATTGTTACTGTTTTATTAGTAAGATAGGAAGGAAACAGAAACAAATAGAAGAAATTTAGAGAAAAAAATGAGAAAAAATAAAAGACATGCTGAAGGAGAAAATTTTGAAAGCAAGGAGGGAAGGAAGTCATCAGTGAAAACTATGAGAGTCGTCAGAATCAAAATGGAGTCACTAGTGTTAAAACAACAACAAAATCTTGACAGAGCCAGGGAAAGCTATGAAGAGAAGATTGTTATGCTTGCTTGCCTGATAACAAAAACTATCACAAAATGCAAGGCAAATACTACAGCCTTGCACAAAGGCCATCACAATCTTACACAAATATACTTCTGCAAGGACATTTATCTACCCAGCAACTGCCTGTCCAACCTCAGACTGCCATCACCTTTATTATTGATTTTTGAAAATTCAATTACTGAGACCTGGAGCAAGATGGAGGAATAGAAGTCTCCACCAATTATCACCCGACAAGGACACCACCGATTTAACAACTATCTACACACTAAAAAGGATCTTCCAATGAAGCTCCGGGTGGCTCAGAGCAAAGAGAGAGAGAGACTTTGGAAGAAAGTAAGGAAAGAGAACAACAGTCTCTGCTTGGTAATCCAGATAATTTTTCCAGGGCTTGTTCATGACCATCAAGGCAGTACCTCTATGAGTCTGCAAGAACCACAGTGATACTAGGCTTGCAGTTCCCCCGAGGCAGATACAGCTTATCCCACTGGAAAGCCTTCCCAGGAAGGATGGGTACAAACAAGCACCTTTGTTATTGATTTTTGTAACCAAGGATAATTACTTCAAAGCCGTTATGTAATCATCCTCATTTTTTTCTTTAAAAATTTTTGTCTTCCTTTCTCTGGCTGAGTACTTGCATAGTTTACGACGGCATACATACTCCAATTGCAATGCTCTATCCCAAATACGTATCTTTTTCTTTCAGACAACCTCTTTCTGTTATTTAGGTTGACAAAACATACCAAATAATTTCCTAGATAGAGAGGGCTTGAATTTCCAGAAGAAAAAGAATGTGAGTTCCCACCACAAAGGACGAAATAGACACACACATTATAGCATTTTAGTAGAAGAATTATCATATGCACATGAAAAACTAAATTTTAGAGTGTATATTTTACAATTGAAACTTCACAAATGAGAGAGGACTTTAAGCCAAAAAAAAAAAAAAAACAGTAGCTTCATAGCAAGGCTGTAGTGAGTACAAATAGTTAGTAGGGATCAAATGAAGGTGGACCCCAGATTTCTACACTTACTGTTTATACCAGAAGGAGGGGGCTCACCTTGAATGGTTGCTTTTACAAGTGAGATAGTGATGACCAGGGTGCAAGTTTACAGGTGGGGAAGTATGTGCAAAAAGTACCAAAGGGAGGGCACTGATAAAATTTGACCGTGGGAAAAATCTGCAGATGGACAAGCAACTTTTTATGCACACTTAAAGTAAAGAGATAGTTTTGTTGAGCAGAGTGCTACTCAGGGTTCCCCAGAGACAAAACCAATAGGAGGTGTGTGTGTATGTGTGTGTATTTACGTTTATATTTATACACACACACACACACACACACACACACACACACACACGTGGGGAGAGAGAGAGAGAGAAAGAGATTTTAAGGAATGGCCCATGAGATTATGATGACTGGCAAGTCCAAAATCTGTAGGATAGGCCAACAGGCTGAAGTCTCAGGGAAGAACCAAAGTTGTGGTTCAAGTCTGAAGGCCATCTGCTGGCAGTTTTTTCTTGCCTGGGGTTGAAGAGAAGTCAGACCTCATTCTATTAAGGATTTCGACTGATTTGGTGCGGTCCACCCATATTTTGGAGGGCAATCTCCCATACTCAAAGTCCGCCTATTTAATCATTAATCTCTTCCAAAAAACACCTTCATCCTGAATAAGTTTTGATCCAATATCTGGTACCATGTTTCAGCCAAGTCGACACATGAATCATCACACGTATTAAATCAGTGCTGACAAAGGCAAGAGGCCCTAACTTGTTCTCATAGCTTCTTACCTGAAGATCGTAATTTTTATAGACTTTTGTATCTCCTTTGCCTGAATCTCATTGCTCCATACATCATTACAGCTTGTATACTAGGCATCTAACATGGTACTCAATGAACAGTAGTTGCTCAATAATATAGTATCTAGAATTAAACTGAAAATTAATTATTTTCATCAATTGACCATGCATACCCTAACTACAGTTCCTATAGGATGTGTAGTAAATTCTCAATATGAAAGATTATTTGTGTGAACCCAAAATATCTGAGACAGGTCTCAACCAATTTAGAAAGTTTATTTTTGCCGAGGTTAACGATGCACTCATGACATGCCTCAGGAGGTCCTGATGACATGTGACCAAGGTAGTTGGGGCACAACTTGCTTCTATACATTTTAGGGAGACGTGAGACATCAATCAATATGTGTAAAATGTACATTGGTTCAGTCCAATAAGGTGGGACAACTTGAAGCAGGGCTTCCAAGTCATAGGTAGATAAGAGACAAAAGGTTGCATTATTTTGAGTCCTTGATCAGCTTTTCCCTGAATACACAATTGAGTCTGGCTCAATGAACCAGTATTTTTACATAAACAATAGGGCAGAGGAAGCTGTCAGATATGCATTTGTCTCAAGTGAGCAGAGGGATGACTTTCTATCCCACACCTGTGATGACAAGCTATTAGTTTACATTGCCAGGGTGAAATTCAACAGAAGTGTTTTAAGGTAAAGATCTTGAGGTCCACATGGGAATTCCTTGCGGGCAAATTGTGAGGGAGGTATGTAACTCTTTTACCTTTTTAGCTGTCTTATTTAGGAATTAAGATGGGAGGCAGGCTCCCAGCTCGACTTTTCCCGTGGCTTAGTGATTTTGGGGTACACACACTGCTACTACTACTACTACTACTACTACTACTACTACTACTACTACTACCGCCAAGAGATATACAATTATATGCATCAGGAATTACAAACGAACAACACACAGCTTCTCTCATTTACCCTATGCAGCTTAAAAACTAATGATAACATTTGAATTTACTGTCAAGTTTTTTAAAATGCAAGCTTTCATAAGATGATCTGTATCTCAGCCTTCTTTTGAAAAACTGGAAGATCTATTAAGATCAACACCAGGGTGCACATGACTACTGTATTAAATTTATGTTACTGTCATAACATTACCACAAATTCAGTGCCTTAGCAGAATACAATGTATTATCCTACATTTCTGCAGGTTGGAAGTCTGAATGGTTCTCAGTGGAGACCCATAAGGTATTGCAGGCTGCATTCCGTTCTGTAGGCACCAGGGAAGAAGCCCATTCCTTGTTTTCTTCCAGCTTCTAGAGACTGCTTGCATTCCTTTCTCTTTCCACCTTCAAAGCCAACCATAGGCTCTGGAGTCTCGCTCGCATTGCATCATTGCGACACTGACACTTCTGCCTTCCTTTTCCACATTTAAGGGCCCTTATATTTATGTTGGGCTCACCTAGATAATACAGGATAACATCTTTATTTTAAAATTAGTTGATTGCTAACCTTATTTCCATCTACTACTATAATTCTCCTTTGCCGTGTCATATAATATATTCACAGGTTCTGGGAATTAGGATATGTCATCTTTCGGGGCCATTATTCTATCTATCAAAGCCACAATGTCATGGAGACAAGGAGTAGTAGCCACTTTCCAGGCACATCACATGTGATCCACTACCCTTCCCACTCCTTTCCACTCATTTACAGGTTACTCACTTGGTCTTCATGAGCATCTGAGGTTGTGATTCCTGCTATACACATATATGTGCTGTGAAACACAAAGGCTTGTCTTTTAGAACCTAGTCTCATACTCAAGTTCCATGAGCCCAGGGAATATGAGAAACTTTTGAGTGACTCCTAGATTTCATTCTGAGACTCCTGGTATTTCTTTTCCTTCTTCTTATAGACCACAGTGGCAAAATCATTAGATAAGAAAACTAACATATTTTATTACCCTCCTAGAAACCAGAAACTAAATTATACGTACAGTGACAAAATTTCGGTTGACTTGAATTAGACTAAAATTGCATTTGCAACTAAAGTAGCAAAGATTTAGATGAAAGTTGAGCAGAGTCTTAGTTGCAAAGACTGAGAAGGTACCAGTATCAAAGAAATGGGAAATCTTTTGAAATATAAGCCTACCCAGTCATCCAACTGAGAACTCATATAAAACAAATTATTTGTGGGCAATTACTAGACATGATTTTTGCAGCTAGTATGGAGCTGGATGCAGTTTATGTTCAAAGGATGTTTGTTTAATGAGTAACATTTTGAAACATCTCTTGAAATAATTGGTATGTTTTTTGTTTTGTTTTGTTCCATCTTGTTTGCTTAAATTGTTTATCTGTTTGTATTACAAAGACAAAAAAAGAGCCTTTTTGTGATCCATTGAATCCCTGAGAGGAAAAATTATCAACATTCAGACACTTAAGAGGAAAGGGGAGAATAAATACTAGCTTGTTATATATGACCCTGTCCAGGAAGAATACTAACACTCTAAGTTTTGCATTTAATTTTGCTGCAGATCAGGCGGCCACATAATTCTTCTAATCTAAGATATTTCCAAATCAGACAGTACAATGTAGATGTTCTTTTCCAATACCATTATGCACAGCAGGGACAGAAGAATACATTGTGGGGCCATTAAACTTAAAATTACACCTCAGAGTGAAATTTTGCACTAATGTACATTACGCTACTATAGGCTGGCTTCCTTTCTTCATTGAGTTAAACATGCCCTTGGTTTCATGCTGAAATCTTCTGAGGGGAAAAAAACAAATCACAACATTCCCATTTTCCTCTATTTTGTACAGGTTAATAGCCTTGAGATAGAAACATTTTGTGAAGGTACCCCCTGGGTCTCCTGACCCAACTGTTTAGGCTGTAAGAGGCAACAGAAGTATTTATAATCTGCTGTTCAGTCCTTCCTATAAAGGAAAAATTATAATGTGATATTTGAAAAATGTTTTCTCCCATGATGCCTAATTACAAAGATGACTACGTTGCTATAAACTTTAAAAAGTTTTATGGAAGTATGTGGATTATTTAAAGTTTCTAAACATATGTTCCAGATTTTCTTTCTGTGTGATTCAAACTGGAAGACTGTATGCTTAGTTTCTTTTGAGCCATATTTTATAATGAGATTTGAAATGGTGGCTGCAATGTACATAGACCTGCCATATATATATTACCTGCATAAATAGTATGAATAATTAATATTCCACGTTTTGGAAGATTCAGTCCTTACCTATAGTTATCTAGCATTTCTTCTTCATTTGTCTTTTGTCTACATATGTACATGGAATAAATAATTTTGGCTGCACAATTTAATGTGACTTCGTTTCACAGGAAGTAGACTATTTGCGTGTAGCTTTTTTTTTTTTTTTTTTTTTTTAGACGGAGTCTCGCTCTGTCGCCCAGGCTGGAGCGCAGTGGCGCAATCTCAGCTCACTGCACACTCCGCCTCCCGGGTTCAAGCCATTCTCCTGCCTCAGCCTCCCGAGTAGCTGGGACTACAGGCGCCCGCCACTACGCCCAGCTAATTTTTTGTATTTTTAGTAGAGATGGGGTTTCACCGTGGTCTCGATCTCCTGACCTCGTGATCCCAAAGTGCTGGGATTACAGGCGTGAGCCACCGCGCCCGGCCGCATGTAGCTTCTTATTTGCAAATAAATGTTCTATTGTCCTAGACAAAAATGATCTGAAATAATTTTAGAATTTAACTAATTAAACTTTTCTATAAAAATGATTAAAATCTGACTTTGTCAGTTCCTCAGCTTGTAAAATCATCACTGAAAAATTTACTTCTATTAAGAGAACTGAAATGATGTCTGCTTTCTTGCAAAAAATTTTTTCGTGTTTTTCTCTCCTCAGTTAGCTTCTATAAAATTAATTCTATGTGATGAGCCAAAAATGAGAAATAATTAGAATCAATGTTCTTTTGTCTAATAAAAGTATCCAAAATCACAATGCTATATGCAAAAAAAGTTTTCAACACATGTAAAAACTTTTGTGAGATAGTAATTTTAAAAAGCGAGCATCCAACCATGACTTTCTCCTTACTGCAATTGATTTTCCGCGCTGCCTGCAGAACTAATTTTTAAAAGATGAATATAATATGTCATCCCTCTGCTTTATGGCCTCAGTGTATCCTCAGATTTTACATTGTGGTAAGACAACTTTATGGCAAACCTCAGGGTTTATCGGAAAAGCTTTTTGTGCCTCACTTCCTGTGACTGGATAGGCTTGAAATCATGGACAATATATTACCCAATGAGGACACTTTTGAGAGAGAAAGAGGAAATAGTTAACCCCGTACTGGGACAACAGGCATAAACTGGAAATGTTTGTTGAAAGTTTACTAGTCCATTAAATAAAAAAAAATATATGAAAAGCAGAAGCTTCTTCTTACTTAGTTTTCAACTAATTGTATATACATATGCTCAACATGAATTTGTGACTACTTACTCTCTTTGAACCATTCCGCTAGGAGGTGAGACGACAAAGATGAATCCTTTCCAATCCCTGCCTTTGAGAGGCAAGGACAAGTACTTGTGAACTTGCTGCGTTAATGCAATGGCCCACTCACTTTCTTGATGCAACTCCCTCAGGAAGCACCATCACATTTCCATTCTGTCTAGCTGCTTTCCTCCTTCTCTGGCCTTACTAAATTATTAGCCTATGTCTACAGTTTATTTTACAAATACTCTCACACAGTAGGTGTTAAAAATAAATTTCATTTTAGACACAGACTAAAATTAAGAAAACACATTCAATTATATTTTGTGAGGCATTAGGTAAAATGAAATCACATATGAATATTCCTTGAGGCACAGGGAATTAGAAAGTATAATAAGATGTATTTTCTCTTATTTAAACTTGATGCGAGAAATGGGCATCTTACTAAAACTCATCCTATGTGGAATGCTTATAATTCATTTTCAATAATTTTTAAGGAATTTATATAAAAGTAATGTGGTGTTACAGTTGCAGGAAAAAAGTTACATTATGTGCACAAAGAGTATTAGAATTTTTTGCCTTACTTCCACTCAACGTGTTTTTACATATATATTTTACCTAATTACAGTTAATAATTTTATAAAGCATTTATTCTGTAATTTTTAAAAAATCTTTCCTTATATCATAACAGACATTTATATTTCTACATACTACTTTATTACCACAGTGCTTTCATTATATTCCAGACAGTGGATATGCTTTATTTTATATTTTATATAGTTATTTCTCTCTTTTAGGTCACCTAAATCATTTCTATCTTGCTTTCATGTTATAAACATCAATGTGGTGAACTTCTCAGTCGCTATTTTGTATTAACATTTTGGATGAGTTCCTTATGATAGAATAAGTTGTTATTAACCTTTTGAATTCTAAACTTTTTTCCCAAAATGATGACACTAAGTTTCATAGTGGTAAGCAATGCATAGAACACCAGTTTCAATAACTCAAGTAATAGACATATTATTTTATAATTTTTCTAATATCTTGCGGAAAATGGCACTATATTACTTTATCTTCCTTTAGTGTTTTCTGAAATGAAATATTTCCCCATACTTTTGGTCCTTTGAATTTTCTCTTTTGAGATTCCTTAATAAATGTTCTTGATTTAAAATAAGTCAAGTATAATTTCCCTACTATCTTTTTCATTTACTGGACAGGGAGATATCACTAAGGTTGATCAGGGAATATAAAACATTTTTAAAATGAGTATTAATTTATTACAATGTGAAAGTATACGTATATTCTTCACTAATAGTGTGAAAACATTCAATATTTCCCTGAAGATTTTTTTGTAAGAGTAAGTTGATTTTTTTCCACTTCCCAGTAGTAAGATAATACCATTTGTGAGAAAGTTTATTTTTAAATAATTAATTTTGCATTTAACTGTTTATTGGGCCTTTTAAAGAAGTTAGCTAAAAAGATGTTATTTCATATAGGTGGGTCTTACTGAAAAGGTCAATGACCAGGAGGCCTCTTCCAATAGAGAACTTGGAAAAATTCTCATTTGGTTAAAGTGGTAATAAAAGTCTATGGGACACACTGCTAAAACCTCTCCTGTGGTAGGAAAATGAGTACCATTAGTGGGAGAGAAACAAAAAAGGCCTACGGAATTTCTGCATAACAGGCTGCACTTGTGTTTTGATTTTAAATATTACAAAACCATGACTTTGTATTATAAAGCTAACGTGTGCCATTTTGACCTGTCTTTGCTTATCTGGCCTACAATCATCTAAATTCAGATAATTAACAGCAGCTACCTTAAGTAACACGCTATCAGTTTTCTCACCCATTAAACGAGCAGTCTAGTAGTGGAGTAAGCATTGTTACCAAAGTGATAAATGACTTTGTTAAGTTCTACAGTGGTGCTGGTGAGTTTGTCTTGCCATATAATGCTCAGGGTGACTGACAGGAAGAAGTCACATTGTTCTCAGATGGTGAGTGCGAGAGTTTCCTCATGGCCATACAGAAGGTTAAATTACTTACTTTGTTTCTATTTTAGAACAGATATAAAATAATATGTATGAAATCTATTTATTTAATTTGTAAAAAACAGCATCACTTATCACCTGTGTGCCAACCATCCTGTTTGAAACACTGAATAATGTCATTATTATTTTTTAAGGACTATTTTTTATAGTGGTTTTAGGTTCACATCAGAATTGAAAGGAAGGTACACAAATTTCTCATTTATTCTCTGCCCCCACATATGAGTACCTCTCCCATTATAAACATCCCCCACCAGTGCGACACATTTGTTACAACTGATGTGCCTACATTTACACAAAAATATCACACAAAGCCCATATTTTACATTACTTTTCATTCTTGGTATTGTGTATTCTGTAGGCTTGAATGTATAACGACATGTCTCTACCATTTAAGTATCATATGGACTATTTTCACTGCTCTAAAAATCTTCTGTGCTTTGCCTATTTATCCCTCCCTTCCCCTCCGACCCCCAGCAACCAAGGATCTTTTTTCTACCACTATAGTTTTATCTTTTCCAGAATGTCATATAGTTGTAATCATACAGCCTTTTCAGACTGACTTCTTTCATTTTATAATATGCATTTAAGTTTCCTCCTCTTTTCATGGCTTCATAGCTCATTTCTTTTTAGCACTGAATAATATAAGGGAACTTCTAAAAGTTTGTGGAAAAATTATAAGTTCTTTAAAAAGTATAAACTTTAATTCTCACCATAAGCTCCATCATGTTCATCTCTAAAGAACTTGGAGTCCTAGTAGTTAACCATGTTAATGGAGTCCTTTTTACATTAATAAATGAAGAAATATGAGGGCCCTTTAAAGATTTTTTTTAAGATTAGGAAACAAAAAGAAGTCAGAAGTAGCCAAATAAGGACTGTAAGGTAAATGCCTAATGATTTCCCATAGAAACTCTTGAAAAATTGTCCTTGCTTAATGGGAAGAATGAGCAGAAGTTTGTAGTAAAGAAGTTGTTTCTGGTGAAGCTTTTCAGGTTTTTTTCTGCTAAAGCTTTGGCTTCCTCAAAATGCTCTCATAATAACAAGATGTTACCATTCTTTGGCATCCTAGAAAGTCATCAAGCAAAATGCCTTGAACATCCCCAAATACTGTTGCCATGACCTTTGCTCTTTACTGGTCAGCTTTTGCTTTGACTGGACCACTTCCACCTCTTGGTAGCCATTGCTCTGATTACATCGTGTCTTCAAGATTGCACAAGTCAAGCCGTGTTTCATCTCCTGTTACAGCTCTTTGAAGAAATACTTCAGGATCTTGATCCCACTGGTTTAATATTTCCATTGAAAGCTCTGCTTTCGTTTGCAGCCGATCTGCATGCAATGGTTTTGGCACCTATCGAGTGAAAATTTGCTCAACTTTTTCAGTCACAATTGAGTAAGCTGGACCAATTGAGATATCTATGCTGCTGGCTGTTGTTTCTGCTATTAGTCATTGGTCCTTTTTAATTATGGCATAAACAGGATGAATTTTTTTCCTTGCAAATGGATGTGGATGGTCTGCTGCTGCAGGCTCCATTCTCAACATTGTCTTGTCCCTTCTTAAAGCAAGTTATCCATTTGTAAACCATTGATTTCTCTGGGTTATTTTCTCAACTTTTTGTAAACCATCAATGATTTCAACATTCTTCCACCTGAGCTTCACCATAAACTTGATGTTCGTTCTTGCTTCAATTTTAGCAGAATTCATGTTGCTTTATGAGCTCTTTTCAAACTAATGTATTAACATTCTTAGTGCCTCAAACTAAATCCTATTGAAACATATTATAACAAATCACTAATATGTAAAAAATTAAAAATCCATTCAGAGTTTTTCATAACATGCATTTTCCATAAACTTTTTGAATTCTCCAGATGTGCCAGAATTTATTTATTAATTCACTTACTGCAGGGCATCTTGGTTGCTTCTAAGTTTTGGAAATTAAGAATAAAGCTGCTATAAGCACCTATGTGCAGGTGTACGTGTACACGTAAGTTTTCAATTCCTTTGGGCTGAAGGAGTATGATTGCTGGATCGTGATGAGAATATATTTAGTTTTGTAAGAATCGGCCAAAGTGTCTTCCAAAGTGTCTGTACCATTCTGCATTCTCACCACCGATAAATGAGAGTTCCTGTTGCTGCACAGACTCACCAACATTTGGTGTTGTCAGTGTTCTGGATTTTGGCCCTTCTAATAGGTGTATAGTGGTATCTCATTTGTTGTTTATACCATTATTTTTGAAGTTCTCATTTGACCTTTTCCTATTCTCACTCTTCCTCTCCCTGCCTTTTTCAAAGTAAGCAAAATTCTGCATCAAATGCTCTACCACTGAGCTATATCCCACACCAAAATTCTGTATTTTACATTTATCATACTTGTGTTTTTCTTAAAAGTTTTAGCATATATGTTTCTATTACAAAGCAATATATTGTTAGTTTTGCTTGCTGTTTTTAAACTTTCAACATGAAATATTTGATCCAGGAAAAACTATATTTATTTCTTTACACGTTATACATGCATTTTCCATTCCAGTGGAAAAACACCAGTGAACCCACCACTTAACACCAGAACTAGAATATCTTCAAAACCCTTGCCTTTCTACCTGTATGCTCTTTATGCCACCCTCCTAATTTTCCTTTATCAAGGTAACAACTAGCCTAAATTTTGCACTTATTAGGTTTGTTCTTTAGTTTTTTGTTTGTTTGTTTGTTTGTTTGTTTTTGAGACATTCTCACTCTGTTGCCCAAGTTGGAATGCAGTGGTGCAATCTTCGCTCGCTGGAAACTCCGCCTCCCGGGTTCAAGTGTTTCTGGTGCCTCAGCCTCCCGAGTAGCTGAGATTACAGGCGTGTGCCACCGTGCCAAGCTAATTTTTGTATTTTTAGTAGAGACGGGGTTTCACATGTTGGCCAGGCCGCTCTCAAACTCCTGATCTCAGGTGATCCGTATGCCTTGGCCTCCCAAAGTGCTGGGATTACAGGCATCAGCCACTGTACCCAGCTAGGTTTGTCCTTTAGTTTCATGACATATAAATGTGTATACGTATCAGTATGTGCCTTATTGTGTCCAGGACATTGTGTAGTTTTGCTTATTAGTTGTATGAAATAATGTTAGGCTGTTTGTAATCTTATGCAACTTGCTTTTTCCATTCCTTATCATTGTTCTAAGATTCATCCATGTTATTTACAAGGGAAGTTAATCATTTTCACTAGTTTAATATCCTATTGGGTAATTATAATATAAACAAGTATATATGTGTAATATAGAAATATGTGATATATAATATATAAAAATTATATTATAAATTATTTTATAATATATAGTAACTGTCCCAGGAATATGACACAAAGGACATCACAAATAGCAGACATACTATATTTCTGGGTAAAATTTGCTCTGTACCACTAACTGAACACTTCCCTAGTTGAGAGGGACTGGGCAGTGTGGAAACATATACTCTACTTTTCTTAGAATAGCATTCGACTAAATGATCTTTCCTGATACACTATTTGTGGGCTCTACTATCTTCCCATTTAACTTCATTTTTAACCTTTTATTTTTCAGTTGTGTAGAAAAAAATATATATCTATATATAGCTTATTATTTACAGTGAAAATCCATGTAATCATCACCCAGATCAATCAATAGAATAATGTCTCCATCTTATAAACCCTCTCTGTTTCTTAGCAATTATACTTCCAATTACACTAACATACAAAATTAATCACTATTCTAGCTTTTATGATAGTCACCTCCTTGCTTTTCTGTAACATATAACCACTTAAACATGCATAGCAAACATTTTGGTTAGGTTTGCTGTAAATGTGCTCATAGTTTATGTCTGGATTTTTCACTCAAAATTACATTTGTGAGTTTCACCCCCATTGCTGCATGTAGCTATAATTTATATACATGCATTGCTTTAATAGTATTCCCAAAGGTCAGGAAGATATTATTTAATATTTTCTTCTAATTACGTTATCATTTTACTTTTCACACTTGGATTCTGAAATGTACTTGTAATGATTTTTTGTGCATGTTGTGAGATAAGAGTCAAAATCATTTTCTTCTTTTTCATGTTTTATACCATATAGGTATTCAAATTGTATATTCAATATGGTAACACCATTTATTAAAAGGATTTTTGTTTTGAGACAGGGTCTCACTCTGTCACCCAGGCTGGAGTGCAGTGGCAAAATTTTGGCTCACCACAGCCCTGACCTCTCAGGTTCAAGCAATCTGCCCACCTCAGCCTCCAGAATAGCTGGGATTACAGGCCCACACCACCACACATGGCTAATTTTTGTATTGTTTTGTAGAGACAAGGTTTCACCATGTTGTCCAGGCTGGTCTAAAACTCCTGAGCTCAAGTGATCCATCTACCTTGGCCTCCCAAAGTCCTGGATTACAGGCGTGAGCCACTGCATCATCCCTAAAAAGATTTTTCTTTCCTTGTTGTTCTGGAGAGCTACTTTTGTCATAAATCAAGTGCTCCTATATGCTTGGTTATATAGGAATCTCTATTGTGTTCCATTTACTTACTTATTCATCCTTGCACACATGCTACACAACTGCTTACAGGTTTTTGTTGTACATACATCTAAATGCATGTGTGTATATGTAGGTGTACATTGTTTTTCCAGTTCAGGGAATACTTTTGTTCTTCTTTTCTTACTTCTTTTGTAAATAGGATTTGACCTTTATCTTCCACCACTTACTCTTCCACCTAAATCTTGGATTTCTTTCCAATATTATAATTAATCTATTTAAAAGGCCAGTCAGTATTGTCAAGGGAATTCTTTCTCAGAGAGGCATTAACACCAGAGTGAAGTATTACTTTTGACCAGCAACGTCTGGATAAGGTGTTTTGGAAGACTAAGCTGTACATTTATAACAACAAGGGCATTTTTCTTTGGTAGCTGGAATGACAATTACTTTATATTAGCACTATTCAAAAATATTACCCCTCCTAAATTAATTAGGAATGTCCCTTTAAGCTCAGTTACATCTGCAGGTACCTCTTACGGTTCTTGGAGGAGTAAAGTTGTTCAGGAAGCCATCATTAATTCATTCAACTGAGAGGTACTGGATGTCTCTTCACTTTGTAGCATTTCTTTGGTTCTTTAACCATTCTTTTGTTTTTAAAACAAAGTATGTGCTGGAATACATATTTAGCCATGTGAGGAAGAACAAAAGCAAAAGAATGAAGTATTGCCTCCAAAATTTTGGCTAATGAAGTCGGACAAGAGTCATTTGAGATCATTTTCATTTCACAGTGAAATCTATCTTTGATTATGCTGAAATAAAAGAGTATTCTGTGCTATAAAATGTTCATAATAGCTAACAACTCTTCTAAGATCATATTGTTTACCTGACTCAGTGTTTGCAAAATCCTACAGTTATGTTTAGTATATACTGATCTATGATATACCTAGCCTCTATCCTTAGCAGAGAGGAAATCTCTTTCTGGATTAGAACTCTGCCCCAAAAACAACAACAAAAAAAAGCAGGGTGCATTCCTAAATTTGGTCTTGCCAATCTCATCTGTGGCAGCATATAATTGAACCAAGTTTCACTTCAGTGAAGACATTGGACTCAGCTACCTGCAAAGGACATCAACACTATGGAGATGCTCTTTGCTTTGATCTTGTCCTCCGCTGAAGACATCAGGCTTAGCAACATTCCTGCGTGTCTAGAATATCTGTTCTCCCTTTGCTCCAAGGGTAAGTCCATGAACAACCACTGTCTTATAAAGTGAGGTTTTTTCTTGTTGCTATATTTGCTAGCCAGAGAAGACTAAAACCACCCCTTAAGCAGGTCTTCTTCTTCCAAGTACAAATCTACTATTTGGGCATTATTCAGAAGAAAATGAAGACATAAAAATCTACCATCAAACCAGATGCCCAAAATATTATTTTTTCAGTTTTATTTGTTTGTTTTTTTAAGATGGGGTCTCGCCTCTGTCACCCAGGTTAGAGTGCAGTGGTGCGATCTCGGCTCACTGCAACCTCTGCCTCTGGGGCTCAAGCAATCCTCCCACCTCAGCCTCCCAAGTGGCTGGGACCACAGGTGTGTGCCACCATGCCCGACTGATTTTTTGCATTTCTTGTAAAGATGGGATTTCACCATGTTTCCCAGCCTGGTCTCAAACTCCTAGGCTCAAGTGATCTGCCCGTCTCGGCCTCCCAAAGTGCTGGGATTACAGGTGTGAGCCACTGCGCCCAGTCCAAAATATCTCATATTTCAAGGCGTCAGGGTCCATTAATCTGAGATAAGACTTATTTGGGAAGATATTGCTCCGGGGGAAGAATATACCAGGTATCATTGCCTTGTTGTTCCACTAATTTAACAATATGCTCAATGGTTTGGCTCTTGGTCAAGGATTCTTTTGTATTATAGTGAAATAAAAGAATTGAAGCACTCCAAACTATTTGCATTTTTGTACACCAATATATTTGTTCATAATTTTGACCTTGACATTCAGTGCTGATATAGGAGTAAATTTTACCTTTTTAGTCAATTTTTTGGCTGTGGTTTTAGTATCCATTGTGTTTATAAGCCACTACTGGCTGGCACAAATAATCTGTTTTCTTAGCCCTCCCATCATAGGGATAGTTATGTACCGATTTTTTCTGCTTCAACAAATTCTCTGCAGCTGAAAGCATCTTTATAACCACAACAGTTCCCGCTTCAAGTCTGGTCTTAAAGTTCATAACCTGAAACATTCGTGAAAATTCTATCTTCATCCACTAAACAATCAATTGACAGGTTGTTTGAGAAGTCACACTGTTATCTTCCACAACATGAACTGGTACTGTGTAAATCAATTCTTCCCCTTTTGTCATGGTTATACAATTTGCAGGTAAAAGAGGAGAGATTTTATCAGGAATTATAGATGAGTACACGTACCATTTTCAAAAATACACCTAAAAATGTTGAAATAACTTCAGATGTTTCCAAATTAGAGGTGACAGATTTTACTTAATCTGCAGCAAGTACTGTATGTAGATGTCTCCAAAATTGAAATACCTCACAACAGCATACTTTGATTCTGGAATACAGTAAACAGCATGATAAATGGAATTGTCCAGGGCTGTGTGGTCCAGACTAAAAAACTAACAGAAGAAGAATCATCTTTAAGAGGTATCAACTCAGAAGAAAGCTTCAAGAGAGATAAATTTACATATATAGAATGATTGATTTTTTATTCAAATCCTGCTTTAGCCAATGCAGTCCTTGATGAGGAGATCAAAACACAGGTTTTTATCCATTTCTTCTAGATTTTCTAGTTTATTTGCGTAGAGGTGTTTGTAGTATTCTCTGATGGTAGATTGTATTTCTGTGGGATGGGTGGTGATATCGCCTTTTTCATTTTTTATTGCATCTATTTGATTCTTCTCTCTTTTCTTCTTTATTAGTCTTGCTAGCGGTCTATCAATTTTGTTGATCTTTTCAAAAACCCAGCTCCTGGATTCATTAATTTTTTGAAGGGTATTTTGTGTCTCTATTTCCTTCAGTTCTGCTCTGATTTTAGTTATTTCTAGCCTTCTGCTAGCTTTTGAATGTGTTTGCTCTTGCTTTTCTAGTTCTTTTAATTGTGATGTTAGGGTGTCAATTTTGGATCTTTCCTGCTTTCTCTTGTGGGCATTTAGTGCTATAAATTTCCCTCTACACATTGCTTTGAATGTGTCCCAGAGATTCTGGTATGTTGTGTCTTTGTTCTCATTGGTTTCAAAGAACATCTTTATTTCTGCCTTCATTTCATTATGTACCCAGTAGTCATTCAGGAGCAGGTTGTTCAGTTTCCATGTAGTTGAGTGCTTTTGAGTGAGTTTCTTAATCCTGAGTTCTAGTTTGATTGCACTGTGGTCTGAGAGACAGTTTGTTATAATTTCTGTTCTTTTACATTTGCTGAGGAGAGCTTTACTTCCGACTATGTGGTCAATTTTGAAATAGGTGTGGTGTGATATCAGTGTGGCGATTCCTCAGGGATCTAGAACTAGAAATACCATTTGACCCAGCCATCCCATTACTGGGTATATACCCAAAGGACTATAAATCATGCTGCTATAAAGACACATGCACACGTATGTTTATTGCGGCACTATTCACAATAGCAAAGACTTGGAACCAACCCAAATGTCCAACAACGAGAGACTGGATTAAGAAAATGTGGCACATATACACCATGGAATACTATGCAGCCATCAAAAATGATGAGTTCATGTCCTTTGTAGGGACATGGATGAAACTGGAAAATATCATTCTCAGTAACCTATGGCAAGGACAAAAAACCAAGCACCGCGTGTTCTCACTCATAGGTGGGAACTGAACAATGAGAACTCATGGACACAGGAAGGGGAACATCACACTCTGGGGACTGTTGTGGGGTTGGTGGGGGGAGGGACAGCATTAGGAGATATACCTAATGCTAAATGATGAGTTAATGGGTGCAGCACACCAACATGGCACATGGATACATATGTAACAAACCTGCACATTGTGCACATGTACCCTATAACCTAAAGTATAATAATAAAATAAATAAATAAATAAATAAATAAACACAGGTTTGTATGATCAATAAGCCAAGTCATTATAATATTTGATGGGAGATTATCAATATTTGGCTTCACATTTGCCATCATAGTATAGCAGCAATTATTCCATTCCTCCATTGTTCTTCAACGAATAAAGGTTGATTTCTGCTTCTCAATGGCTGCTTCAGCAAATGAACTGACTTTTCTCCCTAACTTCCACAGCTGAAAGATTCTGAGCTTTTTCATAAAGTTCTGATAATACTTTTTTTTTTCAATGAGTAACCCCATAATGACCCCAGCCTGGCACAAAATGTATTTGAGAACTTTTCATCATCTGGTATTGGTTGGTTATGTCTTTCAAAATATTATGTTAGGCATATCTAACAGGAGGCCTATCGCTTGCAGAAGGATATCTATCATGAAGATTAAACTCTGTCTTTCCTTTCTCTTTGTCATTACTAAGGTTCTGAAAAGCCACATTTTTAGAGGTTGCTTCAATTATATTTTCAGCCAATAAACCCCACTGGATCTTTATCTCCATGTGGAGCTGCTGGTGGCCCAGCAACTTCTTGAAGAAGCTAGTCTGAGGCTCCATGTCCCCATATTTGTCACTATTCAGGTTCAGCAGTTGGTTCCTAGCTCTGGTGACTGAATTCAGCAGAAGCCTCACCATCATCCCTTGCCATCCTGGGTGACAGGGAAGGTGAGGCGGCTCTCACAGATTGCAGGCAGCAGCTGGTCACTGATGGGACAGCTCCAAGGCATGGCTGGGTGCCCTCAATCTCAACTCAAACACTTGGTGCTCAGCTCCTGCCCTGTCCCTGGGGAGCTGGGACCCCAGAGGATCTCTATAAGCCCTGCTTAGAGTGCACGCACTCACACGAGGGACAGAAGGAACTTCCAGTGAATTTTCCATTTCAGATATTTTATTTTTCCTCACTGAAATATCCTATAGATTATGTTTATAGCTTTCTTTTTAATAACTATTTTATTAATTTTTTTCTAGAGTTTTATATATACTTCTAGTAGGCATTTTAAATCTTTGCTCATTACATCATCTCTTTTATTGTGGTGTTTCCATCAATTACTGGTTGCTTCAATATAGATGGAAATGAAAGTGCATGCCTTGTGCATTGAAATTTTAGTTTCAACAATTACACTTTTCATACCATTAAATTCTATTTCTTTCTTTTAAAAATGTGTCTTTCCTATTATTGTTTCCTGTTATGTTTTATGCCTTTTAAAAATGATTATTTTATACAATGTAAATAACTAAATAACTCTACTTATTAGTTTTACTCTTTTTGTTTCTGCTATTGTGCTCACATTGGCTTGTTTCTCCTATGCTTTTTTTTAATGAATGAACTCGGTACCAAAAATGGTAAGATGAGCTTAGCTAAAGTCATTCAGTACATTACTCTAAGTCAACCTGATATTTCCAAAATAGGTTTAGTAACTTATTAATTAAAACTCATGTTTAAATATTACATAACTAATTTGCTTGTTTAATATTAGGATAAGGAATATTATTTCTCAGAGGTAGAAGAAAGTTTTAAAAATCTTCTTTTGAGAGTTAATTTGGTCAAATGCAGACATGGTACCATTTAAAAATAGATTATCTTTGGTATTTTCTCTTTCTTTCTCCCCTCATCCACCTTTTCCTCACCACTTACATAACATTACCATATCTACAATGTAGCTCTTAGTAGACTATTATCCCAAACAATGTTATAGTATGATTTTCATCCATAACTAATGTACAGTGCTTTGCAATTTTAAATATGCATTCACATACATTATCTTTAAAAAAATCTCATTACAACTTAGTAAAACGGGAATTATTAATTCAGTATTGAAAATGATAAAACTCAGTTTAAGAGAAGCAAAATGACTTATTCATGGTCACATTCTGAGAAACACTTAGGACTTAGGACTTAAATTAACGTTTTCTAACCTCAAGTTCCATGTATGATAATTTGATATTTCGTGTTAGAAAACTTACCTATCCCTTATACATCAGGTATCACCTAGTTTCAATTCTAAGACTACTCATGAATATTTTAATCTTTGATAGTATTAATGAGAGATTAAAATAAAATAGATCATACACAAAATAATCTTAATCTCGGTCATGCAAGTCCGCCTCCGGTTCAGCCTTTCCTGCCTCACAGCCTCTCCGAGTAGTGGGATAAGGGGCCCGCCACCAGTTTTAGTAGAGACGGGGTTTCACCGTGGTCTCGATCTCCTGACCTCGTGATCCGCCCGCCTCGGCCTCCCAAAGTGCTGGGATTACAAGCGTGAGCCACCGCGCCCGGCCACAAAATAATCTTTTTTTTTTTTTTTTGAAACGGAGTCTCGCTCTGTTGCCCAGGCTGGAGTGCAGTGACACGATCCCGGCTTACTGCAAGCTCCGCCTCCCAGGTTCACGCCATTCTCCTGCCTCAGCCTCCCAAGTAGCTGGGACTACAGGCACCCACCACCACGCCCAGCTAATTTTTTGTATTTTTAGTAGAGACGGGTTTCACCGTGTTAGCCAGGATGGTCTCGATCTCCTGACCTTGTGATCCACCCGCCTCGGCCTCCCAAAGTGCTGGGATTACAGGCGTGAGCCATCGTGCCTGGCCACAAATGATAATCTTAAATGAACCTTTACTTAATAAATATTATGGCCCTACTATGTGTAAGACACTGTACTGGATGATACAAAATATATATAATAAAGACATACATGTCAAATCAGCAAGAATTAATTTCTTAGCTCTAGTCCAGATAGCTAGTGAATAATTCCTTCTCTTTTGAGCTATCTGATGGAATCCTATACTATAATCAAACTCAGAGAAAACAAACTGTGGATTACAATGGCAGTCAGATGACTGTGAAGTACTCTTCTAGTTAGTAAACTCACAGTAAGCCTTACTTACCATAAGCTTTATTGCGGTCCAGAAACCATACTTACCATAATTAGTATCAATATTAAAAACCAAGTCAATATTGTAAAGTATAGTTCTTGAGCACAGAATAACAAAAGATTGGATAGCCTTATGTAACTATATAAGGACATGCAAGTTAATAATTTACTAGCTTAGCTAAATAATTTTATGCCAAATTGTATTTTAGTTATATCTAGAAAGCACAGTTTTCTGCGATTAGACTCGAGTATAAGTAATGAAACATCGCTTCTAAATATTAAATATTTTCATGTTCCGAATACTGTGGAACAATTAGTATTGTTTTCCCTCATTTCCTGCATACTAAATTTTCAAACTTACGTATTATTGATACAACTACAACTTTGTGTATATCTCTCTCACTGGATTTATCACATTATATTATGCTTGTTTATATGCCTTCTTTGCCCACTACAAAGACTGTCATATTAATCTTTGTATTTATAGTGGCTGTAACAGGCCCAGGAACACAGCTGACATTCAATATTCTTGAATAAATGATAACTAAATGAGTAAAGAAAGGAAGCCATAAATGTTTCCCAAATATTATAGAATACAAAAATGAAGCAAACTAAATTTGTAATTACGGTGATATATATTTTTTGGGGTTCTCTCTTTTATTCCTAAATTATTCAACTGTTCCCTAAATCCCTCTCAACACACACACACATACATACACAAACACACACACACACGTACACGCATACACAGGCATGTACATACATATACTCAGTAAAATCAAGATTAGAAACAGGAGAAACATTGATTTTAAAACTATCTCTAAACTATCTTAAAAATAAAAAAGAAAACATTTTTAAAATAAAATTTATTGATCTCTTGTAATTAGAAATGCAGTATATATAGGTTGTAGGAATCTCTTATATGTCTCAGAGACATAATAATGGTAGACATTTTGGTATATTTTCTCCTTTTTTTCTATCTGTAGGACATTTTAAGAGAGATTATTAAGAGAGGCTAGCAATGAGTTCATCATATGATTGAACATGTTCTTGAATGAGCTTGAAGTGGATATCATTAAGCTAATACTCTTGCAACAGAAAGTTTTCTTTCATTATACATGAAAATCAGCACAGTGATACTGTTTATAAAGTTATAATGAATTAATATTAACCTCACCTGTGTCCTGCACATCAATTATTAATAATGATACCAGCAATAATCTTATGTGTAGCTCATAACATACTAGTGAAACTGGCAAAAGCAGGCTTTCATATTGAGTTCCTCCACACCAACCTTTCTATAGGGTGGTACCCTGACAATGATGTAGCCATGTCTGTAGTTAAACTCCCATTATATACTGATGAGAGCACATCTTTATTATTTATTTATTTATTTATTTATTTATTTATTTATTTATTTATTGAAATGGAGTCCTGTTCTGTCACCAGGCTGGGGTGCAGTGGTGCGATCTTGGCTCACTATAACCTCTGCCTCCCGGGTTCAAGTGATTCTCCTGCCTCAGCCTCCCAAGTAGCTGGGACCACAGGCACACGCCACAACGCCCAGCTAATTTTTGCATTTTTAGTAGAGACAGGGTTTCACCATGTTGGCCAGGATGGTCTCGATCTCCTGACGTTGTGATCCACCCGCCTCGGCTTCCCAAAGTGCTGGGATTACAGGCCTGAGCCACCGCACCGGCCTGAGAGCACATCCTTATAAACAGAAAAAGTTTCAAGCCTTTTCAATGGCTCTTTTGGCACACAGCAGTCAATAAATTAAGTTGAACTAAGTCCTTATAAATAGCATTTACAGTAGCTAATAATGACACAGTGAAAGTTGGCATGATCCTATGTGCCTGGAGTTCAGCAGTGATTTGTGGGGCTTCAGGAAAGATGACAGCATGAGTTCACTTTTATGAATTTCCTTTTCACTCTACATGAAAATGAATTGTGGTATGATACTTCAACTTTAAAGAATATCAGCAAAATATGTACAGTTTTGGTAAGGTGAGAGGAGGTTTTATCAGCTAACAAAGAATTGCCCACATCGTCAGTCTTATGAGTTGTAAGTATACAATATTGTATTTCCACTGACATCCCCTGGGCTGCTGGGATGACACCTGCTGAGCATAAACAGCCTAAAGCAGGAGTGGGGAGTAAATCCCCGGGGGTGGGGGTTGGCAGGGGGAGGGGGGAGGGGGGATGGGGTGGCAGGGGGTGGGGGGCATACATTCTTAAAACAACAACAAAACCCAATAATGTTATTTAGTGAAACATATAAAAAATAAGAGCAATACTACAAAACTTGCCTAATTGAATGATTAATTTCTCATTTTTAATTGTTGTGGATTTGATTTGTGAGTTTCTCAGTATAGCTGTTATAAGAATCGTAGGCCGTAGTATTTGACTTTAGTCTTATTTTTCTTTTACTATAACATTTTCCATCCCAAAGCAGTAAAAAACGGTATGCCTTTATTTACCTCTGTCGCAGACAGGAATAAGAGAATGGAAACACAAAGAATAGTCTTCGTTCCTCTTTGTAGCTATGGAATAATGTGGTTATTTAAAAAGCCACATCACAGATTTTTAACCCCATTTTATCCACATTTAAAATTTTTATTGATTTCAAAAAATAATCTGAAAAAATTTAAACCAATTAACTGGAGCAGAGCTCTCCGATAACACTAGAGTGTGTGTCTTTATCCCTCCTTTGTCTTTCATGGCCAATTGGA
This sequence comes from Hylobates moloch, assembly GCF_009828535.3. Lineage (NCBI taxonomy): Eukaryota > Metazoa > Chordata > Mammalia > Primates > Hylobatidae > Hylobates > Hylobates moloch. The sequence goes on from NW_026652284.1 coordinate 67,776,270, forward strand.
GAGAATTTTGAAGGAAAATCCAACTATAAACCACCTTCGCTATTCCTCTCTTTTATAGTTGGCAACCAACCCCCATGACTTCCATTGACATTGTATGGCATTTTCCAAATTTGTTTCCTGAGAAAAATAGTTCCCTGAAATGTTAATAAATACTTGTTTCCTGTTTTTTTTCTTTCATTTCTATGGTTAAGTTTATAAAACATTAAGCTATACAAAACGAATGATGCTTCTTCACTGAAAGACTTTTTATAGCATTTAGATGCTTTGCAAGCCTCCAGAAGGTTGATAGAGCATGCGCTATTTCCTAAAAGAATATGATCAAGAACTCATTTTTTTGTTTGGACAAGAGTCTGGGTGATTAGGTAAGGGACAGTATCTCAGGGGACAATAGTATCATGGAATTTTACTTTGGAAAAAAAAACTCATCTGGGAATCAATCAAATAATATACCTGGAAGAATCATATTATGAATAGTTATGTTTTTACTTGGATTTAGCTGCCAAAATATTTAAAAATGTGTCATAAAGAACATTTTTTATGATAAATATGATTGTGGAATGTTCCCTTGATTATTTTGTGATATTTTGGAAATGTTTAAAAGGTTCCTATATTTCTTAATGTTGGAAAATGGCTTCCAGTATTTCCAATATTCACAAAGTCATGTAGTCGTCTATTTATCCTTTCCTTTGAAATTACGAAAGTCTTCAATTGCAAGTAAAGGCAGTAAACACGTTACTCTATATCAGTGCATTTAAATGTTTTATTTTAATTTTTTGGCAATTTAAAGTGCATATATCCATGCAGGGTTTAATGGTGTATACCTAGTAAATAAGAACACATGATAAAAATTTTAAATATACATATCTAGGACAGTTATTCTGCATGACAGCAGAGAAATATCAAAATAGTAAGAGTGCTAGAATTCAATCAGCTATAATAAAAGCTCAAGAACAGAAAATAGTTGTATTTAATAATTGCACTAATTTTACTTAGATAATCTACCTTTCATACTAGTCAAATCTGTGTCATTGCAAATGTCCATGAATGACAGTTTATTTTTATTTTCTTCTTTTATTCTATTCTGATAGGATAAAAGTGGTGGTATAAGTTAAAAAATATATATGACGAGATAATATATGTAACAAACCGTTTTATTGAACAGTTAACTTCGGTAAAATGACAGAGACATATGACTGTGACACAAAGTTATTGTTTTACATACTCAAAACATATAATTGTACAATTTCTAAAAAATTAAGGCCTAATTACTATGCTACTTTATCTTCTTTCTACCACATCTAATTCATGTTCCTTTGCAGAGCCATGCTATTGTAGGAAATGTCTTTGTTTAGATTGGTCTAAAGATAATGACAATTATACTACCCACACCTCAAAACTATAATTTCTAAACTATCATTTCCTGGCAAGAAATCCCTTTTTAGAAACGAGTGTTGTTGGTTTTTTTTTTTTTTTTTTTTTCATTTTTCTTTGTTAAAATCAGCCACATACTGTACTTATTGTGAAAGCAAGTCTCTTCTTTTTGATTAGTTAACAGTTTGGAATTCTAATTAAGTGCTCAAGATGAATAAAGGAGCAAGTTCTTGTAGAAAATAATAATAATAAAAAAAAACATAAGAAAATGTCTGTATCACCTAAAAGAAAGAGGGGGAGAAATGTAGTGTTGAATCCACTTCAAAAATCCTTCTGACAAAATGACCTTTAAATAAGCTACCAGTTTACAATTGATCTCTTCTGTTCAGGAGGCCCCAGGGGCTTTCCTTGATAAGATTCCACTTCAAAGTATGCAGCTTAAATTGCAAACAAAGGGAACTTACACTTCTTTAGCTTACTGTGCAAGCTGGTTTAAAAATGTCCTGATCTGTATTGAACTTTACTAAATTTCTGCTCTGGTTACATCCAGCACAGCAGTCAACACATCAAGATTCATAAAAGAATGAACTACTAAAAACTTAATATCAAAAACATTGCAGGCAGTCAAAGTAGAACAGTAATTAATTACATGTCTTGCCCATCAAATAGGTATAAATAGTACATCAAAGCTTACATTGTTTGAATACAACTGAAATTTGGGTTGCACTGGGGAAAGATCCTAGGTGTCTTTCAGAGAACAGGTAATTACAAAAAAAAAAAAAAAAACAAAACAAAACAAAAAAAAAAACCCAAAATCAAAGGTTTCCCAAAC